>NC_135775.1:23907846-23994330 GCF_028453695.1 Augochlora pura | reverse complement strand
GATCACAAAAGACGATCCCTCGTTGCGATCCGGCCAAGGTGTCACCTTATAAAACTGCGGATGAAACCCGAGCATGCCTCCGCAGCGGCGACCGCGTTAGTTCCCCTAACTCGAACCGAAATCCAATAACCCTTTACAAGCGGAGCACGGCGTAAAACCGTGCGCGGGCACAGTAGCATGATCAAGCGGGTCGGTCTTAATGAAAGGGTTAAAAGCAGACTCTCGCTGCAGGCGGAGGGAGGGAGGGTGGTGGCGGCCGCGCGGGTGCTCTTCGGGATCGGTTCTAAAATTTCCTTGGTCTAGGCACGGACCAAGACTCGAGGCAGCCGGGCCAGAAAGGGCGAGCGTGGAAGGAAGGAAGGTCGGCGGCGGCGGCGGCGGCGGCGGTAGCGGTAGCGGTAGCGGCGGTGGCGGTGGCGGGTGCAGGTTGATGGTGTGCCATGCCGTGGGCTTGATTTCGTGGCTGTTTGGGGGGGTTGTAGGACGCGGGGGCCGGCGCGGCGGTCGGAAGGGCGCGAGCGGGCTAGACAGTAAAGTTCCTTCTTTGTCGGATGGGCGCGGTGAATAGCGTGCGGAGGCAGACGGACGGGTTAAATTTGCATGGACGCTTGTCTGCGTTTCCAATTTCACGCATGCACACATCCAGCGGTACCGATAATAAACGGCGCCAGTTTTGGCATAAATCAAGGCCACAAATCCTGGCACGCCTTCGTCAGTTCGGAGATATAGAGAGAGAGAGAGAGAGAGAGCCGGCTGGCCCCTTCACGATGTATTCGCGACTCGCTCGTTTTCGCACGCTTTCTCTTTCCCTACACCCTTTCTTCCCTCATTCTCTCTCTCTCTCTCTCTCTCTTACCCTCTCTCTCTTTCTATTCCTCCGTCTCTCTCGAACCACCCCAGCCGCCACTTCCGCCGTAGCCACTTCCATCCACCTTCTTTTTTTTTTCCGCCAGCGTTCGTTCCTTGCTCGCGAGAGTAGGCCCGCCTTCTCGCTCGCTCTCCATCGACAGACGGATTAATCCAACATGGAGAGCTAAACAAGCAGAAAGTACGCTTACCTGCCGTCGTACCGGGGGCCGCGAGAGAGGAAATATCTGTAGAATTTCACTCTCGGCCCGTCCGGTAATCCCCCCGCCGTGCCGGTAGGCCGTTTGAACCGGACGTTTGAATGGCGCGGCTTATTAAGATCCATGTTTTTCGTGGCAGCGGCCCACCCAACCCCCCTCCGCTATATGCCGCCCCCTCCGCGCGCGAGCGCGCGCGCGCGGACGCCACGGGTCTCCGCGAGAGTTTTCGAATCGCTGGCAAAAGAGCAACAGCCTCTGATAGTGTTTGAAGTATTATGCATTGTTAGTCCGGATTACCTATTCCGCGTTTTCGACGATCGCTTCGTTCCGTTGCCTCCATTATCCGACCCCCTCTCCCTCTCCCTCTCCTTGTCCCACCCTTACCACGCGATCGTCTCCGTTTCTCTCGCCTTTTGTTTTTCTCTTGCCATTGTTGCTGCTGCCGCCGCCGCTGCCTGTTGTCGCGCAGTCGAGGCATCCCCCCCAGTTTCTTTATTTTCCTCGGCTTTTAGTTTTATTCGTCGGCCGTCGCGCGCCGCGCACGTTTTTATTGCCGGTATTAATTAACCGTCCTTTGGCGGATCGCGACGCGAACGACGATCGACGATTTATGACGGTGTAGCGGATCTGTACAGGATTCAGCCGGTTGGATGGAGTTTGATTCCGTCTGACTGGTGCTTTGCGATGCTGCGATTCGTTGGTTAGAATCTGGTCTCAGTTCTTTGACGACTTTTTCAGGAGGGTAATTGTTTAAACTTTTTATTGGGTGATTGATTGGTGGTATTCGTGATATTTGCAGTTCGATGAGTCTTTTGGTGAAGGAGATGAGGGGATACTTGTTGGCAGGAGTTGGTATTAGTAACGTTTTCGACCCTATTTTAACCCTTTGCAGTCGGAACCTTTTTAACTGCAAATCCAAGATATTTGTATAGGCTTGTAGTGTTGCCATTTTATATAAATTGGAGCATTTTATATATTATGGAATTGCATTTTGTGACTCGTCCAACAGTTAACAGCTCTTAGGAATTTTCTAAATATAAATGAATGTGGTAAAAATTATTTTGAAACGCGGCACGATCATTTTTAGCGCAAAGGGTTAAGTAGCGTTAATTATTCTCAAAATATATAAGATACAGATTTCTTTCGTTGATTCATAAAGCACTGCATCAATTAGGAGGACGAGAAGAACCCTGATGTTCTAGTATTTATTTACACATTTGCAGGAATTTTATGGGGTTACTAACAACCCCTAGAATATTGTTTAAAGGTTAGAAACAGTCGATGATTAATCTGTTACAGTTTCTTATCTAAAATCGTAGCTCTGAGCCTGCACTTTCTCTTAACAATAAATATATCACTCCAGGCCAAGTCACCAGTTTGACATTATAAAAATTGAGACAAATTTCAATAAATCCATCTCGATGATTCTTCGAAGACAACGCATTCAAGACACTTTTTAACCACAGTATATTTAGTACAGTATATTCCAATAAACATTAGTATATTAAAATACATTAGTATATTAAAATACTTTCGAATAAAATGTAAAATTAATAAATCTAGTTATTCTAGTATATAAATCTAGTACATATATAAATCTAGTTATAAATCTAAGTTAATAAATCTAGAACCATTTGCAAAGGGTTCGAAGGGTTTAACAATAGGTCCGATTTATTAGGTTCGCCCTGTCGGACGCCGATGTAACGCTTATGGAATCGTTGCCTAATAAACGGAAGGAAAGAACGGTCATCTGGTGGCGGGCAGAGCGCGGCGCAATTAAATAGACATTCGAATCAATTTCCGCGCGTTTACGAAACGGCCGCAAAATTTGCAGCGATCCGGTAGAGGGAGAGGGAGAGGGAGAGGGAGGGTGGGGGAGGTACACGGTCTCTCGCGTCGGTGTGTTTCGACGCCGGTTATTTACTGGGCAAGCAGAATTTTCGTGGTTACCATATCAATGGATGGGCACAATACGCGGCCTCTCATTAACGTTTTATGATGATCCAGCCGTTTTCGAATAACCCACCCCGCCGCCGCCGCCGCGTCCCACCCGAGCCCCGGTAATAAATTCACCGTCGCCCATTAACATTAAAAGAAACTGCCGCTGCGATACATCTTCCTGTTATGCGCCGACGGGGCCGTGTTATAACTATACGATATTCAAATCGCTGCCGGCCGGCCGACCGGCTGGCTTGCTCCGTTGCGTGCCGGCATTTTGTATTCGTGCCGTGCCGCGAACTTAGTTACCCGGGGATCAATTCCACGGAAGAAGACGGCGATCCCCGGCGAAAGCGACGTCGATCGGATGCGCTCCCCTAATTTCTTTCGAGAACAACGATTCCTTGGACACCTTTCTCGCGATACTTTTCTGCGGTGCTTTTCTGGAATACCATTCCCGAGTTCTTCTATTGTCTTTTATTTTTACGATCGTCTGTGATGGGATCTTTTCTCTTAGAAATTCTGCATGAGCAGTTTTGCACCCTTAGAAAAATTATCTAGGGATATAACATGCTGTTAATTACAGTTGTACAGCGGTTAGAATTAACAGAAAAATTATTTAGTTATATAGAAAAATTATATAGGTATATTGTTTATGGTATTAATTACTCTGATATAGCAGCATTTTAAGGGTGAAGAGGTATAAAATAGTCTAACAATGAAAAATAAAAGATTTCATCGCACAGGGTGTAACCGTAACTTTAAAACATTTTTAGAAATTGTAGAAATTTGGAATTTAAAAAAAGTATTACAGTTATGGTCTAGTAGACAGATGCCTCTATCATCTAAAAAAGAATTGGAGTTGTTTAGGTTAGTTCCAAAAAAGTTATCGCATTTTGAAAAGTGTCTTAATATTAAGAGGAGTCACTCTGAAGTATATAACTCGGAAATATAATTTTCTGTTTTACATTATATTATAGTTTATTTTTATTATACGTTTTCCATAATGTACCACAAAATACTAACTAGAGCACTAACCTTAGGAATAATACCTAAACGCAAACCAAATATTATCCTACGCCATAAATTGTACCAAACGTCCTCGAACAAACTACACAAATAAAATGAATTCTAAAAAATCGTATCAAAAACCAACCCCACAAAAACTAATAAAAAAAACAACTGACGAATAATACGAATGATACGAATAATGTAACACGCAAAGAATAAATCGATGAACCACAAAAAAGACACTTTGTACTCCACCATTTTTGTTTAAATCGATTATTCGCCGTGCCGATTCCTGCGCGAATGAACTGTGAATCGAAACCGAATCTTGTTCGAATGAATTCTTATTCGAACGAAATCGTACACGAACGTGCATACGAATAAAATCATTTCCGAACAAATTCCTCTCCGGTTGAAATTTTAATTGAATCGCGGCTAACGCGAATCGACAGTCTAATATAATTTGATTCGTCGGTCTCTCTCTCTCTCTCTCGCTCTCTCTCTGCCGGGGATTAAAATTTTCCTAAACTCTGCATAATCCGTCTTTCCGGAATACAGTGGTTGCCAAATAATTGGTGCGAACGGATCCGCGCCGTTTTGCACACTGGCCAGAGGGAGAGGGGAGAGAGAGGAGGAGGGGGGGCAGCGGGCGATTCAGGTCCGATTTCAAGGCTCGTCGTCAGTGCCCGGAGTCGTCCGTTCCGAATAGAATTACTTGCTATTGTTCGTTTATCTATTACAGCGGGAGACGGACAAGGGATTAATTCTCAGATAAAATGTTATTCGATCGCTGGAGCGAGGAGACCGGGAGAAAGAGAGACGGGGAGACGGAGAAAAAGATGGAGATGGAGGGAGACAGATATATAGAGACAGAGAAAGACAGATATATAGAGACAGAGAGAGAGAGAGAGAGAAAGAGGAAGAGAGAGAAAATTCCGACTTTTTCCTTTAATTCAATTCGAAACGTAATTTTCCGAACGTGAAACCAAGGAATCCGGGAGTCCGCAGAGCGCGGCCAATTCCGAATGTAAGAGCGCTGTTCAACGTCAGCCAATCAAGATCTAGCCCAGAGTCCTCTTTTTTATTTTCCTTTTTTTTTTTTTTTTTTGTTGCGGAACGAGTACACCCGGCGGAGGAACATCTCGAATTGCAATTCAGTTCAATGGCATATCGCGCGTCGTTGCGAGCCGCGCGCTTCATAAAATTTTAACTCCCATTCCTCTCGTTCTTTCCCGATACTCCCCGATAACAGACCCTTCCGTATGAAACTCGCGATGTACTTTCTCTCTCTCTCTCTCTCTTTCTCTCTTTCTCTCTCGTTCTCCCCATCTAGGCTCGAGTCGGGACTTAAAGCAGGTGCCTTATAACAATTTACAGAGTTATCGGAATAGACTCGGTCAAATTTTGCGAGCTTACCGAGTTGATGCATAAAATTCGCGGAACTTGGAAAGTCATCGGAATCACGTGGCGAATATTGAGAATTTTAGAGCATAAATATGATATTATGTTGGGTGAGAAATTGGTTATTATATTGGATAAGAAATAAGCTGTTATGTCGGATAATAAATAAGCTATTACATCGGATAATTATTAAGCTTTTACATTGGATAATATATAAACTATTACATTGGATAATAAATAAGCTATTACATCGGATGAGTTAAATAAGTTTTACTAAATACAGAATATTTTTTTTTATTTTTTATACAATACTTATGTTATATTGGTTAGTTAATTTAGTTCATTTATATTTATTTAGTTTATTAGTTAGTTTAGTTGGTTGATTGCTTATTCGACTTTAATAATTTACCTTATATGACCAACTCTTGTTTCTAGATTTTTTAATGGATGAATTCAATATTATTTTGATTTAGGAGAAATTAGTAATATTTGTGTTAAGTAAATCGTGCATCAAGTCTCTTTAGTCTGACTAGTTATTATAGTGTAAAGGGTTAATGCGTCTACTCTTTTTTACAATCAATAAAATAGAAAATAGATTATAATACGCCGAAACGAAAGATATAACAGAAGAGAACAGAAAATTAAAATAAAGGAAACAAACGATGGAAAAAATAGAAGAGAACGGAAAATTAGGATATGACCAAAAATTCACAAAACCTCGCACATATATTCGCCACATATTTGGAACAATATGTCGTGAAGACTGTACAATTTCAAGAGATTCGAATCGCGTCAGTATCACTTATTAATACGCGGCAATCGCGGCAGGTAGCTGACCTAATAAAGCATTTACAGACGTTCTCAGCGGCAGCGATTTTTCGGTGGAACAAGACCCAATTTGCCAGATTCAGCTCGCGGCGTCGTGTTCGTTGCCCTGGCAAACGAGAGCCAGGTAAGGCGCACCTGGCCGCGGGTTGGTGTAACGCGCCCGTTAAAAACGACATTGCTCCACCACGGTCCAAAAGTCCTCGGCTACGTTGAAGTATTTCCACGCAAGAGCCGGGCGTAACTCGTGTCAGACCGCGGTCGTGGCTCCGGGGCTGACGAAAATATGAGCACGGCGATAGAGACTTATGCGAGTCGTCAAACGGGCGCGGCTAACGTCGCCAGAGCGAGGAATCTCGCGAAATGCTTGCACGTGGCGGCGTGGCGGCATTGCAACAGAATTTCGGGCGGTTGGGAATGCGGGGGTGCTGCGATGAAGATAATTGAGAAGAAACATGCCCGGGACCGCGAATGCTTGCTATCGCCGCGCTATGTTGCTTGGCAGATGGAACTTCTGGAAAGATGAAGTTCCGTTAACACGGTAGCCTAGCCGTCCTCCGGCAATTTTCGGTTGTTAAACGCTTTGATGGCGCAGGATCCAGGGATTCTGCGTTAGCGGGAATAGACCTGCGCGGTTGCAACAATTAGCCACTGTATATGGAGAGATCTACTCGTAATAAACTATACCTGCCCTTTAATTCGCAAGACGTTATTCGCTTAAATCGATTTAAAAGACACACGATTTAAAAGACACTCGTTTTCGAAGGATGACGATCTTTATGCTATGGTCTATTGTGATCTTTATGCTATGATATATTGTGGTCTTTATGCTATGATATATTGTGGTCTTCATGGATTTTGCAATGGTGGAAAGAAGTACGTGACAGCGGAAATTGTGTTGTATAATAAATGTTATTTAATTAAAGTTTCTATGAAATTGAAAATGGTCTTGGAAAGTACAAGTTTAAATAGCAGCAGAATAATTTACATTGTTCTCTATTAGTTGGATTATGTTGTACAATAAGTATGATTAAATGTATGATACATTTATTAGAGTTTCTATGGTATTGAAAATGGACCTGGAGACTATTGTCTTAAATAGCAGCTCACAGAATAATATATATTGTCTTCTATTAGTTGGATTATACTGAGATAAGTATAGAGACTAGGGACATTAATTTTTGAAATATACTATATCTTTAAATATAGCTATGATACAATGCATTGGCATTTAACTCTTACATCTTAAAATTAATGAAAATAATCTTTATTTCCTATGAAGATAGAGAGTAATCTAAGCTATCCTAACAATACTAACTAAATAGCACAAATAGCACTTAGCAATAAAAATTCTTATTAATATTTCTTAGCTCAAAAATTCTATCAAAGTTCAAAGATTAAACAGATCCTCATCTCACCGAAATCAAAGAGCACGTGGATCTCCAGTCAATTTGAAATGAACGAAATAAATGATCCCCGGCTACGGACGTCCAAATCTGGTTAAACGGCGGCAAGTTCGGCGAGCCGGACGCGGGAGCGTCGCTGTTGAATATTTCGTAGGTGTTCGGGGGGGAAAAATCGAAGGAGGATTTGCTAACAGGCCGGGCCAGATCAGCGTATGTAGGTTAACTCCCGAGAGCTTCTGACCGAACACGACAAGCCTAAATGTTGAGGATAACAGTGGATCCGGTAGTGGAATTTCGAAGGCCGCAGAGCACACCGTGATTCCGTGGCGGAAGGGGGGATGGAGAGGTCAGGGAAAATTCTGGCGCGGTAAGAACCAATGAAAATCGAACCTAACGATCGGCTTAGAGGCGAGCGGCAGTGGATGGTTCGCGCGCGCGCGCCGATCGTCTAATCCTGTTCGCGAACCCGCCATCCGAAGACAATTAAATCCCCTAATTTTCTGGATGTCATGCGCACAAGGTATCACCCCGCGATTCAAGCGTTACCGCCTGGGCCGCTGACATACGCGCCGCAACCTTGGCGGCGGGACGAAACACGCTGCCGGTAAGTGACAGTAGCTAATTAATTAGTATCAAATGTAACTACCTCCGCAACGGCATTCTATCCGCCATTGCCGGTTGTGTTACAATGCACGGCATTTGATACATTCAGTGATTAAGCACGCGGAGACGTAGGAGAAAATCGGCGCAGGCTGCGGGAAGCAGCTTGCCAGCGCGCGTAACGTCATTCGGAATAAATTAACAAAGTCTTGGGGGCGTAGTTTGACGCCGCCGTGGCTGCCCGCGACAGGCTTTAATTCATCGATTCTATTGATAGCGCCTATCATCTCCCTCCCTCCCCCTCCACCCAGGTCTGTTTCGGTTCCCATTGAATTTTCCGACCGACGTTGCGACCACCGCTGCCATTTTTGTTTCGTCTCGATGCATTGATAAATTCGTGAAAGCTTGCGAAACAAAAGAACCGTCCCCCCACCCTCCCCACCACCACCACCACCGCCACCACCCCGCGCGCGAGCAACGCCGGCTGACGTTCGTTAGCTATTCGTCAAATTGGCGACTGCATTTTTCCGTACGAGCTCGGCACCGCATTGCAACATTTTCATTGTTAATTATTAACAGGTATATACGCGTAGATTATTTTTTCGACAGAGACGGGTTGAATGATAGTTCTATGCGGTTTATTTTGCCATTCGGCAGCTTTTACCATTTTCTAAATACCGAATTTTTCCGTCGACCTCTTTGTGCGGTAAATTTTATTTATTCTACGCGCGCGAACTTCGAAACGGGGTTTGTTCGTTTCACGGGCAAAGTTTAGGGCGTTAATTATTATTTTTCACAGAGGTGAATGGTCGATGGTTCTATGGGGTTTATTTCACCATTCGACTGTTCGATTTCAATTTTTTTCTAAATGTCAATGCTTTTCATTTCTTTTTATACGTTAAGCTTTGTTTTTATCTTTATTCGAGGCTTGGAACATTGAACAGAGTCTGTTCATTTTATGTAAAAAATTTAGAATCTATCTTCTTTAATTATTAGCACGTGAACGTGTGCATTATTTTATATATTTAATAATTCAATATTATATTTAATATTTCCACGTAGTTTATTTTACCTTTCGACTATTCGATTTCACTTTTTTTCTAAACGTCAAACCATTTTATTTCTTTTCATACTCGAAGCTTTATTCTACGTTTATGCGAGCTTTGAATTTTTTAAACATTGAATCGACCATGTTCATTTTATCTGCAAAGTTTGGATTTCAGCTGTGAACAGCTTGGCAACGCGTGAAATCCGTAGAATTAAATGGGGTTTGCTAAAATATGTTACAACGGCGCGTCAGGCGAGCACGGAACTTCCGGCGGCTTTTTTCGATGAAAATTCCAAGAACCATTCGATATTTTGGAAACGTGACCGTTTTTCTGTTATTACAAGAAACACGATATTTTACGGTCCCGGGAACGGCCGGTCGAAAAATTTTCGCTCACTTTCCGCGGTTTGTTTCAATATTGGCGGAGCATCCGATGGGAAAACATTTGACTTTGTTCGATGTAAATCGGCGAATTGTATCGGTCACTTACAATGCGCGAATCCGCTGGACGTTGTAACGATTATTCATGATTAATTTCGACGAACAGCGAAACGGAGAGCCAGGGGCGTTTTAGGTCCCCGCTGCGCCCTGCGTTATATCGAAGTTTCTTCGACGACTTTTTCAGTGTTTAACTGTTTGTTCGACGAATTCTCGCTATTTTTATTCTACGTTCTTTTATTTAACAAAGTTTTTATTTATAGAATTTAGCTTCCTATTAGCCTAGTTATTTTTAATTTTATTAGCCCAGTTATTTTTAATTTTATTAGTCCAGTTATTTTTAATTTTATTAGCCTAGTTATTTCTATTTTTATTACTCGGTTAATATTAATTTTTCTTTCGATTATTTCTAATTTCCATTACTCAGGTCTTCCATTATTACAGTTTTTTATATTTTCGTTGCTCAGTCTTTATTCGTCGAATTCAT
This sequence comes from Augochlora pura, assembly GCF_028453695.1. Classification (NCBI taxonomy): domain Eukaryota; kingdom Metazoa; phylum Arthropoda; class Insecta; order Hymenoptera; family Halictidae; genus Augochlora; species Augochlora pura. The sequence continues at coordinate 23,984,112 of NC_135775.1, read as the reverse complement.
TGCAATTTTATTATTTAATCCTTTCTTCACCCATCTCTCATTTCTATTTTTCTATTTCTATCGTTGCTCCTTCTCGTTTTTATTTTCGCAACAATCAAAAAACCAGGCTGAAGGCAAATTCGAAATGAAGCCAAGCGCAATCGTTGCAATCGATAAAAAAACCTGTATTAAAAATCCCTCCGATAAAAACAGAAAACTATCATAATCATCCACGTCTGTATGTCAAGCATTTGCAACAAAAGTGAACAGATGAAACACGAAACGTTAAATATGCCCAATAAATTGAACAACGCTGTCGGATCGCTTCAATCTGTAAAAATATCTCAAATAGAAATCTCGAAAACGAAATAGAGACTTTTCAGCACTAAAAACCCAGGAACGATAAAAAATAAAATTAATTACTGTTCCTTACCTAATAAAATTACGAAAATCCAATTTATTTAAATTTCATATCATTTCTGTCATATTAACTGTTTAAATTTTATAATTTAAATTCTACAATTCAATAATTCCCCATGAAATCGTTTATTAATTTAGTTATATTAATAATAAATTACAAAACAATTATTTCAATTTTAAAACGAGAAACTGGTTACTATAGTCGACTCAGCGTTAATTCGCAGTCCGCCGCTTACAGAGCACGACACACGACTGCTTCCGGAACCGCCTCCCGAATCCGTCGCGAACGCGAAAAAACGGGGAGAGCAATTTTCGGAACCGCAAGAATACCGGCGCCGTTCGCGTCGACGGAATGCGGAGTCGCTCGAATTTAAGACGCGACACTATAATTAGTCCAGGCGTGAGAATGAGAGGTTTCGGGCCGGCGGTTAAACAGGCTATTAGCGGCAGCTGTTACGTGACATCGGCGCGTCTCGGACACTATCTGATGTCGCGGCTTATGCGCTTTTCTTTTTCCCTCCCCCCTCTCTCTCTCTGCCGTTCTTTCGCTCTCTCTTTTTCTCTCTCGGTCTCTCTCGCATTTTCTCTGTCTTCGTCGCTCGAAGACGAGTCGGATGTCGCGGCTTATACGCTTTTCCAGCAGACCGCGTCCCCTCGGTCGTTCCCATAGGAAGTTTCTTGATCGCGCGCGAGACCCGACCCGGCCCGACCCGGCCCGACTCTCGACGGCTCCTACTACTCCCTTTCTCCAACCCGCGCGTTCATCTACAGAGATTCCGGCGTCTCTGATTAACTTGCTATGAAATTATCCGGCGACTTAGACAACCCCCCGCGCCTCGAATAGCCAAACTAACCCCCCCCCCTTCTCCCACCGGGTCCCTAACTGTTTCATAGGCCACAGTCCGACTATTCATTCACTCGGACCCGGGGTCGGGGCAAGGTTTCCGGGCATGCCGTAGCGGTTGCTTGCCCGTTGAAACCCACCGCCTCCGACTCGCCTCCGTGGCCGTCGCTGCTACGGCAACTGCAACTGCAGCGCGCTACAATTCCCGCGAGCATCGGGGGCCAGGAGATAGAGAGAGCAGAGAGAGAGAGATAGAGATAGAGAGAGAGAGGGAGCAGAGAGAGGCCGGGGAGAGACAGAGACGTGTATTTACGTCTGCACGATCCTCGGCTCCTGTGGCTCTCGCAGCGGCGGTAATAGCGGTGAGTACGGTGCACCAGTCAAACGCATACCGTATTGATTTTAATACTACGCCGAGAAGCCGCCCGGGGAAACTTGGCAATGCCAAGAACGCCGGAAAATCTTTGCCCCAGTGTAATCGGCCGGCGCCGAATTTCACGACCGGGATTTTTCCAGCGCGGATCGCGAACCCGCTGCTCTCGACCAGTCGGATGCTGTATCCGCGTCCAGAATATGCTTCTCGAGATTTTGTGGTCGAATTTACGATTTTTAACGATTGGGAGAATTTTAAGTCTGGATCGATAAACTTGCGTTTTTTTGGGGGATGTCGTGAGAAAGGGTTGCGAGCGATTTATTGTAAGATTTTAATATAGGGTTTGTTCTTTGTTGAATTAGATGTTTTAGGATTTGTTTAGGTGTTTAGGTGATTAAAGAATACTGTGGGGTTTTTCTATGGGGTGATTTTTGCGTTGGTGTTTTTTTAGATTAGTGTTCTTGGTTTAATGTTCGCGAACCATCAGTTCGCATGTAGCAAGTTCATCCTATGTTCAATTTTCTGGACAGGGGAAAAATTACGCGTCGACTTGAGATACTATCGACATTTACACTGCCTTTAATTAAATTATGAAATATTCTCTAAATATATAAAACCATCAGTTTAATCGCTAGTTTGCAAGTAGCAAGTTAACCCTCCCTCCAATAATTTCAACAGATTAAAAATAATACGTTGACTTTAAATACTTTTACCATTTAGTCGAATACTAATAAACATCCTCTAAATACACAGACGATTCAAAGACGATTTCTCGAGTTAGCAAGATCTCCAATAATTTCAACAAATTAAAAATAATGCATCGACTCGCAAAAATTCCATCTACCCTATCTTCAATTAAACTACCAAATATTCCCATAAAGAGAATGCACATAAAATTCTCAATTCAATCACCAATTCGCAAGTAGTAAATTCATCCTCCGTTCGATCATTTCAACGAATTAAAAATAACGCATCGACGTCTCGAAACGCTCTCAACATTTTTCTCTCGACCGCGACGACCCGACTTCCGCAGGACCGCATAAAATCCTCATTTCTACTAACAACAGTCAGTTCCGAGGGTTTTCATATCGCAAACGCACAACGGCGGAGGGGAGAGGAGAGGAGGGGAGTTCAGGCGGATCCGCGATCGACAGCGCCGCGCGCGGAATCCCGCCGCTATTTACACAGAAAACTAAACATAAACAGTCGTTGTGTATGCGGCTCGTTCCCGCGGCGCATCCGACATTACTGTCTCTCGTTTCGCATCGAACAGTGGCATGGAGCGGGTCGTTTCGCCGTCGCGTTCGGTGTGTCGCCACGGCATTGAAGGGTGCTCCAGAGGGGGAGAAGCCGTGACACGAGGACGCTACAAAGGCGCGTCGTCGAAGGATGCCGATATGTTGCCGAACCGGTGGTTGGGGGGTGACGGCGGCGGAAGGGGGAGAGGCCGCCAGGGTGACGCTTTTACAACATCCATAAACGCCTCGTGTCGGCGAGACTGCGAGAAGGCACCTGTGGCTGATGCACGGCTCGACGTTCCCGCAAAGTCTGCCCGCTTTGCGTGCAACGCGTTAAGGATCCCGGGAAATTTGTTGGCTCGGCCTTCCCCCACGCGACCCGTTCTCTGCTCTGATCCTCCCCCCCTCGCGGTGCATCCGAGTCACATCTTTCACACTCGATCGGAGTTTATTCTGTTTCTGTGAGCGACGGCGTATCTCTCGGTTTATGCGACCACTGATTACTCGCTCGCCGTTTTATCTACTAGAAATATTTCTCTATCGTATAACTAGTTCTCTATCGTATAAGTAGTATCCCAGTAAATTCTTTTCAGTCGAATATGTTATTCGAATAAGGAATATTTGTTTTTCGTCATTATTCGTTTTTTTGGATATTTATTAGAAATAATTGTGCCAGTAGTTGATCTTTCATCGCATCAGTTATTCTTTATTGGAATTAATTATTCTTTAGCTCAATAGTTTGTTCTTTATTGGGATTGATTATTGTTTGTTTAAGTAAATTATTATTTATTGGAGTACGTTGTTCTACGTTTGAATAATTTGTTCTTTATTCGAAGAAATTATTTCTCGTTTGAATGAATGTGTATTTAGTCGAATGAATTATTCTTTCGCCGAGTGAATCAGTTCTTCGTCGCATCAATTAGTCATTAATCGAATAAATTAGACTTTAGTTGAATATGTTAATCTTTAATGGAATAAATTAGACTACGGTCGAGTGAACTATTCTTTAATCGAATAAATCAGTCTTTGCTCGAATAAATTATTCTTTACTCGAATTAATTATTCTTCATTTATGTAAACTAATCTTCGCTCAAATTAATCATCCTTTAATCGAATAAGATAGTCTTTAGTCGAATAAATTACTCTCTATTCGAATGAATCAATCCTCGATCAAATAAACCATTCCTCAGTCAAATGAACCAATCTGCATTCGAATAAAAATTCTGAAATAATTCGAGTAATAATTTTGACATTTCCAATTCCACCAAAACTAATACTACCGTTCCAATCACAACATTTATACTATTTATTTTTACGCGAAAAAAAACATATTAGATTCCGACCGAATTACAATGGAAAGCGGTCTCCGTAGCCTAGAAATCCGCGCCGGCGCGTAACGTCGTGTTAATTAATTAGAAGCGCGCGGTCCCGACTTAATTTCCCAATTGCGTATTCGGCGTAGACCGGCGCGGCCCCCCCCCCCCCCCCCCCCGATTAATTACCGCGATGCCGGGACGCGAGAAATTCGGTGGTGCCGGCCCGTTGTGAAAATTCTATCGCCAGGCTGTAATTGCACTCTTAGAGGCGGTTTTGAATACCGGCTAACCGGAAGCATAACACAATAGGGGGAGGTCGGCCGTGGCAGCGGCGGGTCGCGAGCGGTTCGAATTAATCCGATTTGCTCTCGCCGCGGAACCTCCGGTCGCAGGTGGGGGTAAGGGGGGTAAGGGGGGTAAGGGGGGTAAGGGCGATAGAACTTGAAGTTTCTCGATTTAATGAGAATTAATCGGGTCGTGCGGGGGTGGGGGAGGAGAGGGGAGGGAGTATTAGACGATTGATGGGGAACCCGGAGACAATATGGAAGGCTGTTGAGCGGCCGAACTTCTAACGTTCCCCGGGAGCCGGCTAGGACGCGAACGATGCCTGAAACGCAATTTCTGACGCCGGCGAAATTTATAGCGGGACGCGAAGAATTCGCTAATAGGGATTTAGCCTGAATGCTTCGAGTCGTGTCCGGAATATAATTAACGGTGGAAACTCGAGTCGGGATGGCCGCCGCCGCCGCCGCCGCCGCCGCCCGTTTGTAACAGCTCATTGAGTATGCGGACTGTTTTGTCCTGTTTTGCCCGGCTCGACTGCTACGATTTAGTGGAGACGCTTTTCTTTTTTTCTCTCGCCGAACGGTTTGCTGTTCGTCTTTAACGCCGGTGCAATTCTTAAAAGGGGTGGATTGCCGCGATTAGTCCCGGGTAATCGCGACAGGTTTTGTTAAGGGTAGTGGAGCCCACTGACCGATCGCGTTTGATCCCTTTCCAAAGTTAACTTTATATTTATCGAATAGGGCTAGTTATATTTTTCTAGTCTTTTTATTTGAGGATAACAAAAATTTGTTATGTATTGTTCGATGAAGTTAATAACGTCTGAATGCTAAATTGATTACTGTAGATTATTCTTGATTCGAGTGAAGCATTGTTTATTTGAGTAAAATATTCTTTAGTCGAATAAAACAGTCTTTAGACCACGAAATTATACTTTATTTGAATAAATATCAGTTTTTAATCGAATGGATTATTCTGTAGTCGAATAAATTATTATTTAGTTGAATTGTTCAAGCTTTAGTCGAATAAATGATATTTTATTTCAATAAGTTATTCTTCAGTCGAATAAATCATTCTTTAATCGAATAAATCAGTCTTTACTAGAATAAATTACGCTTTATTTGAATGAATTTCTCATTATCTGAATAAATTTGTCTTTAATCCAATTAACACGACTCGTTAATCGAACCCTTCCTTACTCTAAGAATCGTAGCGGCACTCAATTTGTTCAACGTATCACAGCGAAAATTGCCGCGAGAAAACTAGTCTCGCGGAACTCGCTTACGAGTTTATAACACGAAGGTGCACGAATTATGATCGTATTCAATTTTATTAGAAAAGTAGTTGGTCCCTCTCTCTCTGGGTCACTCCCGTGTGTGGCCGGCAAAGTCCACGAACGTATATTACGTTTTTACAGCGTCGTCACTTCTTGACATCGTTTCTGGCGCAATAAAACCGCGACAGAAACTCGCGGATCAACTTTAGATATGTCAGCGAAGAGAGAAAGAGAGTAGAGGGACCTCCCTTTAGAAAATCCACCATGGAACAAAGCGAAGGGAGAAAAAACTTATTAATCTTCGTAGAGCTTAAATCCATCGTCTTTGATTCAGTAAAATTGCGCGGGGTTAAAAGGGGCTGCTTCGATCACTCGTTTCACTGAGAAAAAGAGAGTCTTTGAAAAAAATCTTATTGAACAGTCAGCAAACGGAAAAAATGAAGGAAAATTCAGCGTGGGAGAACACAGTGCGTTCTTTAAAATCGGGTTAGGCGCAATGTTTTATGATTTTTTTAGCCTGAGTTACAGGAGGTTATGTCAGGTTATGTTTTAAATAGGATTTCGAATTATATTAAATTATATATTAAATAATTCTTGTTATTACAATTATTATTAGCGAATTTATATGTACAATAAAAATTGTCTGCACTATTTGACGGGAGTATAAATCTGCACTATTTGAAGGAGTATAAATTTTTATAAATTGAAAATAATATATCGACACCCCTTAAGATCCTTTAATTTAGCAATTACTTTTAATTTCACCCCCTCAATTTCATCATAACTCTATTGTTACTATTACTATTACAAAATATATTTTTATCATTCTCACCACCGTCTTATTGCTATTACTATGTTTTACTAATGAATAAATAATTATTCTGAAAGCTTATAAAAATCGAGCGAAGATGCCGTTCCACCACACTTTCTAAAATTGGTACACGTTTTCCACAGCGAGTATTATTTGCATGCGGCGGCAAAAGGAGAGCGGCGAGGTCCCGTAATTGGTAACAGAGGCCCCGGTTGATATTTCGAGTTCTACGCGGGGGATGGATATTAAAATTTATCGGTGCGTCAAATTGCGTCTACTTTGGCCGGGGTATAGGCGGTCCGACGCGCGGCGTTCGGCGAGTTAGGGTGGTCCCGATCAAATAACGTTCGAAACATTTTCCGTGACATGGCCGAACAATGGCGCCGTTTAAACGGCCGGCGTATGAATCCGGCCGGGGCCGCTTCTCTCCCGCGATGAGCACGCGATAAAACCAATGTCGACAACGTGTTTACAGTTTTATGGGGTGTCGGCTAAATGCAACCCGGTGTACGGACCTTAATAACTCTGCCGCGGATACGAGAATAGAAATACGGCCGAAATTTACTGGCTTTGCCCAAGTATTTCCGGTCTCTATAAACGGCGAACAAGCGCGCGCGCGCGCCCGCGGCCGCCGTGGAATTTACATCCGAACGGCGTTTAATTGAATCGTTTAATGTTTGAGGCTGTTCGGAAAAGTATGGTCGTCGCCAGCGCGGATCGAACGCCGCTCGCAAACGGCCCATAATCGTAGGTCCGGCCCGGGGAAGATTGATTCTTTGAAATTAAATCGCCGGACGTTGTTCACCGTGGAAAATGAGTTTGCGAAATACTTTGAACGTTAAACGGGAAATCTGGCTAGCGTTGGTGGTGATTTTAGGGTTCGCGTTTGTTGCTAAAGTTAATCGAATTCGTTCGGAAATCTCGCGGAGAATTAATTTTTGAATTTATTTGTGATCGTGTAAGTGAATTACTGTTAACTACTGATTTTGTAAAATAGTAATTATATTGTATACTATACTGTAGTAATATATCCTATTTATTGCTGATATTATAAAACAGTTCACTGCTCGCTATTTAATATTCAATGATACAGAACAATATTGAATTTATCTAAACCATACACCATTTCGATTGTAATGTATACCTAAAGCAAGAAATATCTCTAATAATTTCCTCTTTGACATCACTCGTAACTCTAACAGTATTAAAACAGAATATTTGAAATTATTATCAATTCATTATAAAATTAGAGCTAGTCCCTTCCACTATTAAATTTAAAAATCTTTTAAAAATCTCGATGACAGTGCTGCACGAAAAAATCACACTATTCGCCGCGGCAAATTTCCTGTAAAATCAGAGTCGTCTGACCACGACAGGCGCCTTCCACTTAAAAATTAAATCGCCGAACGTGCGCGCCGGAATTACCAAATTTCGCACGGAAATCGTGTACAAGCCGCGCGAGAGGACTTTCGATTTATTTTTCGCGCAGGTTCTCTTTGTTCTCTGCGGCAGACAATCGCGCGCACCGCGGATATATCGTCGATAGAGGCGACCTGCCGATCCGCAGGAGCGGTTGAAATCGGCGCACAAAGTGCGGATTGAACGCGATCGACGCGGCTGCGGCGGCGCGGAAACAGCGGAGAGCGGCCAAGAGGGAAGGGGAGGGGTGGCGAGGGGGGGAGCGCGAGACCACGGTTCGAGGAGCAAGAAACTTGTAGTTGAATCATCCGTGGATGCATTCTGTGGATCAGAACCCGCTTGACAAACCCCCGCTTCACACTAGACTAACTTGCCCCGGCGCGGCGCTCTCTTCTATGGCTTTTGCTCATGACGCTGCGAATAGGACCGCGGAACAGAGAGGCTTTAAGCCCGGGCCAAAGGCTTTCGCGCGGCAGCGGCGGCAGCCGGTTGTCGAGCAAGGTCGACACACACGGACAATCGCGCGGCTTTTGCCGAAAGAATATCTGCGAATTCGGTCGGAACCCCGGTGTCCCCCATTGGCCCGATCGGTTTACCATAGCGATGGACCCCGCCCGGTCCTGAATAAAGGACCCGGTCCTCGCTGTTGCGCGGCGCTTTAATGGCGCGACGATAAACAATGTCGTTTACCGAGGATTCTAGATGCGTTTGGAATATATTTTTAACGCTGTTTTTAGCAGACGGTGTGGATAGATATATTCCAAATTTTTACTTTGAATTATCCTTAAGCTATAGTAATTTAATTATTTCTCTACAGTTAATTTTGGATAGTGTTAATTCAGTGATTTTTTCATTTTAGAGCTTTTATTTGTGCCATAAGGTGTGTCTTTTGACACTTTAAAAATTTCACAATAATTTGAGCAATTTATTAATCTTTTAATTTTTAACGAAAAGCCCAAGATCCTCAGCCCTAAAATAGGCATCCAATGCTTCACTATATTAATTAATTTCTCCCTTATTCAAGGTTTCTTAATTCAGCCCTTTGATAGACTTTCTCTAATTTTTATTACGAACCCAGAAATAAAGTTCGCGATGATTAATGTCGATAGTTTTTCAACAAGTTTCGCCGAAGTTTCTATTTAATCTTGAGCGGAGCGCGGGAATATGTTTCCGTTTAACTTAGATTGATACGTATTAGCCTTTGGAAATGTATATTTGCAGTAACTTCGGGAGCTTGGTAATGAGTACATACACTGTTCAGAAGTGTGCTTCCCAAGCACGTCGGAATACTTGAGTGTAAAATGTTCACGCATCAATTATGCCTGCATATGTAACTGGATTCCGCATACACGCCCGTGCACCGAGGACTCGTAAATGGGGCCACTTAGGCGTCTTCGATGTCCGAGGCATCGTTTAACTTTCCGACGAGTCCGATCGACTGAATTTTTCCAATATTTAATGCTTAAAAGATGATATAATAATATGGGAACTTGCAGTAATACCTTTGTTTTAATAATAAATTATTAATTGCTATGATAACTGATTCACAGATTATACAACCGATTTATAGGTTATACAACCGATTTATAGGTTATACAACCGATTTATAGGTTATACAGCCGATTTATAGGTAAAGGGTTAAAGACACAGAAATAAAGGGTATTTTTTGGCGAACAAGTTTCAGTAGAATTTAATACTGAGAACGTCAGCGTTAAAAATCCTGCAGGCGTCTACCCCTGCGTTTGATTTTCTCTTGTCTCTGGAAGGGATGGAACTCGTTTCCACGAAATACCACACCGAGAAATATAAAAACACCTTACATTAAGCTTACTCCGAGCTATTAAGTTTAAGCAGCTTCCACGGCGCCGGCCGGAAAGCTATGACACTAATAGGATGTTCTCGCAGCCCCGTGCAATAACGAGCGTGAATTTAGTTGCACTTTTATTAACACTATCCCCCCTACCTTGCGGCAGGACGATTTTCCATTCGGAAAATTAGGGTGCTTTCGTTGACACTGTTTTTAAGAATCTAACGAATAACTTTTACTTTATATTTAATTATAAAAAGAATAATAAATCAGAGAAAATTGGTAAAAATAGCGAAAAATAGAATATTGTTCTTATGTATGACTTATTAAAATTACTAACACTTTTACTACCGCGTCAATAATGACAGAAATATTTTTTCTAATTAGAAGAGTGATTTCTACGATGATATATTACATTTTCATAATTTTATTAAGATCAGCGAGGCGTGAAAAAATGTATTCATTTTACGTAATTATATTTTTCGATTTCTATTTTATTGGAGCGGATAATTTAATTTTATCAATTATTTTAGGTCGTTGGAATGGCAGAATAAAAGTGCAGTTCTCTTAGAATTTTTGCATAAATATCTGTGTCTAGTTTAATGCTAAGTTGTCTTCGGCTCGAGCTTTTTTATAAATCTCGTTCTGTTTCTTTGTGATTGCAGGATCTCCACAGTGCCAACGACATTAAGGATTCCCTTTAAGATTCGACCGTGCATGTCCGAGTGCAGTGATTCACGGGTAAGTTTGCACTATGCACTATATATTTGCGCTATATTCACGTGAATTTTCTTAAATGAATGTCTATTAATATTTGTGATCTTTTGTCTAGCTTTAAAAAGACGACGACGTATTTTTATCAGTAAAAATAATCTGAGAAAAAATAGCTCTGAATCAAATCGACAATTATTAGTCTGCAACAGCAATAAATAAGTAACGTTATAACCGAAATAAAATCGTGCGACAGCGAACGAAACCTGCGACGAGAATTCACGATTTATTTAATCAAAAATTGCGACTACGGGTTTTCTAGTAAAACCGAGCCGTACGAACTATGAAATTTCGCTACGAATTCCCGTTTTAAACGTCTCCCGCCCGTTCTTTATAATCCGCAACAACAAAATCTAAAATCTGTCAAACCCGGTGAGCTGCAGCGGAATTAAAATTTTAATAAACCCGTATAAAAATTCAATATTTTTCGTCGCCGGAAAGGAACGTTTATAAAAGCGGAGAACTCGTTTTCGTTAGTCAGGGCTTAAAAGCTTCAGCGCCGCGGAAACTCGCAGGCGGTAATTTCGCGAGCGGGGGCCGCTCGTCGATTATCGCGATCGTTTAACCTTTGACCAACGATCGTACGCGTCGTACATCGATAACAAATGATACACAGCCGGCATTATAATATGCCATTTTATTTTCTGAGAGACTATTGTATCGCACGAATTTTCCAAAATTCGTGTTTTAAAAGAGATTTAATCAGTGTCCGAAACTGACGAGATTGTTATAATTAATACAGAGAGAGGAATTTTATTATTTTGCAGAGGAATTTTTATATCATTTATATGATATTTTGTTGAGATTATATATTAAATAGAATGATAAATAGTGAAGTTAATAGTCGAAGTTGAGTGTTTCGAAGCTTCACAGAAAATTTCGTTGTAAAAGGAAATAATTTTTAAGGTATCTATAAAACTATGGACTTTGTGGTAAATAAATAATTAATCTAATTTTAATGGAGAAAAATTGATACATTTTATATTGTATTATACGATAAATCTATTGGGCTGGCAATTAAGTGATTGCGAATTTTTCAATTGCTTGACGCACCTAACCTATATTCTTTTCTTGTTCCTTGGACTTCCACCTTTAACTGAATAAAAAAATTGCATCGATTAGTCATTCAGTTTCGTTTTTATCTCATTTAAAAAATGAAAGAATAAGACACGCATTTCGTATAGATTTTATTATATTATTTCCAAAAAAGCAAGCACACAAAAAAATGACTTTCCTTATATAGCAACAAACCCTTAAAAGAAGATCAGCGTGTGTTTATTCACTCTTGAATAAACTTATACATTTAAGTAACAATTTTAAATTTTCCTTTTCAATTAAAATCCCCAATCACTTAAGTTGCCAACCTAATATAAATAAAACTTGAAGCTAAAAAGAAGGCACAGTAATCGGGCCATCCGCCCGGCGACGACTACTACCCCCGTAGCAATCGAAACGTTCGCGAGTCCCACAAGGAAGGGGAGAAGAAAAAAAAAATTCGCGAACGAGGGAAAGAGAGTCGGTCGTCGACGGTGGAAGAACGAGTCGGGCGCTCTCTCGCGAAAATGTCATCGCGATTTTCCCGTCGCGCGGCGCGGCGCGGCAGCCACTCGAGCATAATCAACGAGCGGGGAAAGTTGAGTGAGTGGGCTAAGAGTGCTGCTTAAAATTCAAACGCGTGCCATACGTATACAAAGCGCTAGCCCGGGACCCCACGGTCTCCACTGATTCGTGAACGATGATCAGGGGGAAACGACAGGGAGAGAGAAAGAGAGAGAGAGAGAGAGAGAGGGAGGGAGCGCTCGCGTTCCAGAGATATAAAGCGGAGAGTTATATTTCGCGATACCGGTGGGGTACCGGGGCGTGACAGTAAACGCTTTATTACCGGCCTCAAAGAGACCGTTTACGAGTATCGCCGTGGCTCGCGACGTTTCCCCCGGTCCTAACGCATTCGTATTATATAGAAAATATTTCGGAAATCCCCGACGGTCGCCGTGGCGATTTATTCCGGCGGCGACGGCGGCGGACGTTGACTCGTGATAAAACAAAAAAAAAGAAAAAAAAGAGAAACAATGATGTCGATAGGTATTGTTATTAATATTGCCGCTATGGGAAAATGAATAACGCTCGGGTGTCGGCCGTTGTTAATGTTACGGACGGCAGAGAAAATAAAGGTATTGTTCGGTCGACCCCGGATTTTCTGGATACGCGGGAAAATTCGGCCGATGGAATTTCGTACGAGCGTTTTCGTATATTGATACGTCTGGCAGCGACTTATTACCATTGTTCAATTTGCTTCGCGTTTGGTATAATTGTTCTAAACGACTTCGATGTTTGAAGAATTATTACATTTGTCTATATGAAACTCCGCGTAACTCTAACAGTAACTATAGATTTTGAAAATAGAACATAGAAGAGCCATTTAAACAATTAAATAATTTATAAATAAACGAGAAATCTATGACCAGATATATTCTAGCTCCTAAAAACTAGAATTAAATATTGCGAACATTTGATTTAGCAAAAGCGCTGCGCAAAGCGTAATCGCGAGCCGAACGATAGCGCAGACGTCGGACGTATTAATAAATAAAAGATTTCGTGCTTTCATTTAGCCGGACCGCGGTCGTCGGGCGTGCTCCGCCGATTAGAAGTAGGTGTCCCGCGCGCGCGGTATTTCCATGCCGGCTCCCGGGGCCCCGGGAATCGCTGTAAATTAAACGGCTCGCCTGCTGCAACATTCATATTTCGTAGATTATGCATGAAATCGCCGCGAGTCTGTCCCGCGGTCATAGCGCGAGGAGGGGTTAACGTCAATAACCGTGATCTCCGCCGTGTGTGTGCGCGCGCGTGCCTGTTTTCGTTTCGCGTGGAATAACAGCCGGTTGAACCGTGAACCAACCCCCCCCCCCCCCGCGTTGTCTCTCCCCGCGTAATCGCGCTCGCTCGTACGCTTTTCATAGGCGAAGGAAAGGGTCGCGCGACGTCGTCTAATCTCGCGCGAACTCTTCTCCCGCCCCCCTCTCCAGAGAGATGAATATAAATAAGGGTATTAAGACAATAATACTCGGCCGGCATTAATTCGAGTTACGCTTACCGGAGACTTACCGTCGCGCCCGACACGAAATTAGGTTCGCCGCCCGTTACCTGTCGCGCGCACCGCACCCACCGCACCTAACCCCCCTCCCCCCCGTCGCGCCCGCCCTCGGTTCCTCGTTCTCGCCCACCCGCCGCGCTTGAATGACGAATATATATATATACATACCGGGGCGAGCGACGAGCAAACACCGTGAATATTTCAGAGGAACGGCGAAACTGATTTCATTGGCAAACTAAACGCCCCGGCAACCGACACGCGCGCGCCCGCCTCGCTTTATGAAACCGGCTGACAATAAGACTATAACTCGGATTTAGTAAGTTAATCCACCCACACCCCCGAACACCGGCTCTCTCTCTCTCTCGCGCCGCTCCGGGGCAGAGGGAGAAGGGGAGACGCGGAGCGCCGGTGTCGCCCTCCCTTTTAATTAAAAGCGCAATCATTCGATCGTAATCCAATACTCGATCTCCCTACCACCGTTCTGTCTCAGCCACCCTCTATGCCTTGCCGACCCCTCAAGTGAAATTTCCTAGAAAAAAGTTTCGACTCGTCCCACCCCCTCGGCCCCGGGAATCCGCGGCAAACTTTTGCCACCGACATCTTCTTTTTTCGAAAATTTCTCTGATTAAATTTCTTTAAGCGGGCGATTGTTTTTGCGATTTACGGGTTAGGGGTCGTTGCGCGGAGTAAATAGGATTAAAATGAATTTTGGTAAATATAGATCGGGTGATAATAATGGTTCTTTTATTTTAATTGTTTTTGGTAAGATGGCAGTAATGTTTAACCGTTTGTTGTTGCATTAAATATTTATTCATCCTTTTTTAAGAGTTCGATGTATTTAATGCAGTCATATGTTTGAATTTGATACTTTTTATATTTATTTATGTCGCATTCTCTGTTTTTATATTTATCATATTTTCCAGTTTTATATTATGTAAAAAATATAATTAAGTAGCTTCGATAGCTGAGAGTAAATATACGTGAAGAGTTAATTCGTCTGATCTGCGCCGAACGAGCGAATTTTGAAATTGGGATCGAACTTAAATGTGGCTCCGGGTAATCATAGATTCGGAAAGGGTTGAGGAGAATTGCGAGAAGACTAATTCTTGGATTTAGGGGATTTTGTTCCTTTGAGCATACGCAATGAGCGCCGAAGATGGATTAAGAGGCGCGCGGGTGCACTTTAGTGATTTGTTTTCAGTAACTCATTACTCAATCTCGTTGTTCCACACTTTGCCTGCAACGCCAGCCATAAATGTATAAACTATACCTTTATGTTAATTTATCACAGATCCGAATGGTAAAGTTTTGCAAGTACCAAAGGTAAAATAATTATGATAAATTCCTGTTTCCTTTTATTAACTTTTCTGCTATTTTTCTCGAAGCCTGATAATACCTTATTTTTCTTCCTAGCCTATTTGTTATTATCTTTCCGAAAACACTACGAAATAAAACACACTTTTATTCGCTCAATCCATCAACAACGGTTAACAGATAAAAAGAATGGTTAAATCTCCATTTATGATTCAGCGCGTAATTCGATCGGACAAATGGGAAGCAAATGAACACCCGCGTACGAAATAGGAATTCCATTATTTGTAATATTAATAACAATGACGTAATACCAATATTCTTTTACCTTGCCGCCCGTAATATTGATAACATTTCCGTATTGACGGTTTTCTTTTGCCGCGTAATATTAATGACGGCGTCCCCCCCGCCGGCGTTATTCATTTTTACCGAGCGGTATTAATAACAATAAAGTATCGGCGTTATTGTTTGTTGTTATTAATGGTGCGTGCAACGAGTTCTCAGTTACGTGAAAATTCGCGGAGAAGGAGGCGGGGAGAGTGGAACGGATTTATGGACTTATTGTCCGAGATTTTTAAATGACACTTTTCTAAGAAATCCGGACACGTGGTCACGGCAGTTTGCACGGCTGCGTTTTTATCTCGCTGGTGAAGTTTAAACAATTCTGAGGGAACGAAAATGTCCATGAAAATTGAGTCAGAGGACGATATTACGTAAAATGTAGATATACATAAAATAGCGATAAATAACGTTAATATTACTATGATTTATCTCGATTTTTCTCACAACCCTTGTCACAAATATAATAACAGCATAAAAGAAGATACCTAACTTGCAATAGATTCTCTCAAGTTATCCTACTCAAGAGAAAACGGAGACACTTAGATGTTTTCTAAAACATTTACAAACACGATGAAAACGTAAAATGCAATTTTTTTCTGAATTTTTAGTACAACTTCCACATGAGTGCATTAAGAGAACGTGAATCACATTTCCAAACATTTTTTCTCGTATCTTAAAATATAATTAATAAAAAGCTAATAACCAAACTGTAAGTAATGTTAACAATTTTTCTCGTCAAACAATATTACTCGCAACGAGGAAAATTCGACTCGCGCCACCATGCAACATGATTCATATTTTGCAACGATCGCGTAGAAAAATCGGCTATAAAAAAGCACGATTGTTGCTGACCGCAGCCGACGCGGAGGAAACGATCGCATGAATTTCCAAACGAAAGGAACGAAGAAAAATCTAATACTCGGCCGACGATCTCCTTAAGGGGAAGCACGAGAGGCCGCTTACCGCGCCGGCTAACAAATTCCATTCACCTTAGGGTTTTCCGGCTGGCGGAGCACGGGATCCCCATCGGCGTCCCGCCACGCCGTCCCAGCGCCGAATATCCCGTGAAAGAATTTATGAAACCGTGGACTCTCTCTCTCCCTCTCTCTCTCTCTCTCCGCACTTCATTCTGCCCCATTCAACGTCGGAAGGGAGTGGGAGGGGTGGTTGGTCCTTCCGAAAGTCGCCGGTTCGCCGAATAAGCTCCGCGGCGTGTGGATATCGGATAATACAGAGGAACGCGGGAAAACCATTGGCCGGGACACGGTTTTCGGCTAGAAGGCGCGGGGGTTGGCGGGGAGGGGAGGTGAGGTGAGGTAGAGAGGGTCGGTTGCCAGCAGCCGGCAGGAGCAGCCTAAGTGAAACGAATGTCGGTAGTTTCCCGAAGCAGTTTCGGGATGTTGCAACGGTGTCAACTTTGTCCATTAACCATCGATTTCTCTCGGCGCGTTAGCCAACTGGGCTGAAGCGTTTACCCCTTTTCGCTGATAGCGGCAACTTCTCGGGCGCCCCCCCCCCGTCCCGGCCTGACAGCCTTTACCCGCGGTTCTCCGCGCTCTTTCCCGGCCACTTCTTTTTCCTCGGGTCTGCCCGCCTCTTTTTTCTTTCCACGGGGGCGGTCCATCCGCCGGCTTCTGGCTCCCGGCGCCCAGCCAATTTCGATCGCCTAATGAAACCCATCTGTCCGCGAGATTCCGAATTGTGCGGCACCGACGAACCGATTCGACGACAACTTTTACCGGACCGGAGACTATCTCTTTCGATTTGTTCCACTTGCGGCTGTTTGGACCTTCGTGGCTGACGTCTTGGAGCAATTGGGAGAATATTTGGGGGTGAATGTTTAAGGGTTAAATGTTTAGGGGTTTAGGGGTTGAATGTTTGGGATGAATTTTTAGGGTGCACGATTTTCCATATTTCATATGTTTTTAAGACGTTTTAAAGAAGTCTGGTGGACGTCTTTAGCCTTTTCGGGGATGAATTTTTATAGCAAGAATAGATATATTTCTTTTATATTTTTCATTGATTAAATTTCGTTTTATTAAATTAGGTGTTTTGCTATTGGCAAGAAATTTTGCTGTGGATAATTTTTCAACTATCTCTCGTTCTTTTATAATTAGAATAATCATGAGTTTAAGATAAGTAAACGTATATGTATCACTATTCCTGAAGAGGTTAAGACGTCACAAATGTCCATCTCAATGAGTTATATATAATAAATAGACACCCTTACATTCTTTTAATATTTTCACTGCTTAAGATTCCACTCTCTCAATTTTATTATCATTGCTCATCATTATTTCACATGGAAAACGCTTCTATTTCATAGAAATTCTTTTTCGAATAAAATACGATTTTCTAACATCAATAAAAAAATGATTCCAACGTTATGACACAGATATTACTTTCACCTATCATCAATAAATAACTACCAATTGTCTCTCTGAAAATAATTCGCGGCTAATTGATACGCCGATGCGCTTCTCGATGTCCGATTTCGAGGTTAGGCCACGGCAACGCGTGCTACAGTTACAAAATTCGTCGCTAAAAATTTGCGACAATGGCCGCGACTGGAATTATTACATTTGGAATTGTTACAATTATTATTACCGCAGCGTTCGCGTGACGGTAATTTTGACACCGGCGTGGCCGTCGCAGTTCAGGTGGCGAGACCACCTTCGCGAAGAGTCGACGAAAACTCGGCGAGCGAACGTCGAACCTGGAGAAGGGGTTGGTTGATTTAACCCCGGTTTCCAATTTAAAAGTGCTCGCCGCACGGCCGCTCGTTTCGGCTCTCCGTACACGTCCGTCGAACGATTAATAATTTTCCCTTTTTCGGTCCGGGGTCTCTCGCCCTTGTGTACACGCGACCGAGGGCCGAGCTATAAGGGCGGGAGGAGAGAGGGGGAGGGGAGGGGGCGAGCGACGTCGTCGCCGGCCAGAGTTTCATCAACCGATTTCACAATTATCGAAGAAATAAGGGGACAATTGCATTTAGCCGCGACAAATCGCCGCGCGGAAACTCCCCCTCCCCCGTCGGCCGGTGCATCGCCGGAAACGGGAGTCGCGGGAGGAAACAAACAACCCCGGAAACGTAATATGAAGTTCCCAGGTACCGCCCGGGAACGTTAATCTAACGTCCCGATGATGGCCTCGGACCCGTTTTACTCGTCAGGATTGGCTGATCGTTACCGGGTGCTCGTTGCGAGCAGGGGCCGCGGAAATTCCCCGAAAATTTTACTGACTCTTGATTGCTTTCTCCTCCTTGTCCGTCCTTTTGGCCGCCGCCGCGGCCGTTTCGGCCTCCTCTCGATGCCGACACAATTTAATGTTGCCCGGGATCGTAGCGAAGCGAAATTCGCGAGATTCGATCAATTTGCGGCCAACAAATCCTTTAAACGACGTTACCTACGCTCCGCGGGTTTTTTTCTCTCTTTCTTTTTTCAATGGGAATCCGTGCCGTCCAGGATTTTACGGCTCTCGAAGTCGCTTTCGGAATCAGCGGTTTGCTGCATGAGAAATTAGGGAAAGCTCGTAGTTTGCTTGTCTCGAGGTATTCGAGTCGAAGTCCGTCGAGTTCTCAACCCTTTCCTCGCGAGACTGTTTTAAATCTAGAGCGGAGATGTTGTTTCAATTTATGGGATTTTTATTTGGTATATTTTGCTCTTATTTAATACTTGTATAATTGATCGGGTGTGGAAGTGATTTTTATTATTTAACGATTTATTTAATAGAGACAGATTTAATTTTCTGTTTTTGATATTTTTAATTTCTAGGTTTCCTATTTTTGAGATCAATTTTATATGCGTTTTATCATGTTTTTCTAAAATTATTCTAAGATGTGTGAAATTTATGAATATATACAAGAATTTTAATTTAAATCGTTGCAGAAGTATTTTTCTTTTAAAATATACAATTATCAGTAAAAAGTTTCATAATGTGACAATTCTTCTGAAAATAGTTATAGTACACAGCTATAGTAATAGTTATAGTGCAATCTTCGCAGTCCTCCAATTCAAACATTCAAGAAGCAACTTCTAAAAAGCGCTCGCAATTAATTAACAGCGAAAGATAAATCGCACGGCGTCGAACGCAGCGAGATTTTTCATCGGAGTTTCTATCCCCCGATCGAGTCGACGGATTTTCGCGCTCGTTACAGTACGAAGCCCCTTTGAAAGCTAATTAACACGATCCGCGTAAGAAACACGAAGTCGCCGAGTTTTTCGCAGCGTCGCCGAGTCTCGCGTGTGCCTCGAAATATTTCTCTACGGCTCCGCGATATCCGGGCCCGCGTCCTATCGAAGTTCCGATCGTCGGGAAATTAGCAAAACTTCCACCTCGCGATTCCTTTAGATAAACGAAACTATATCCCCCGTCTACCCGTGCCGAACGCTTAACGAAGCGATCGCGCGTCTTGGCTCGTTAAAACTCGGACGAGTGTAACGATATTAGCGAATTTCTTTCGATCGCTTGTCCCGCGCCCCCCTCGTTTTATTTTTCCGTTTTCTTTCTTTTTTTTTCTTTCTCTCTACTTCGAAACGGATTTAATGAACTCCCGCGAGAAGCGCGACTCTTTGAAAAAGAAAGGGTGAAAAAAAGCGTGCTCGGTTTTCGAGTAATTGAGCAATCAGTTTTAATCAATCTTGCGTCGAACCGAGACCTCCTTCCGCGCCCGCCGCGGCGAAATCTCGCGTGATGGGCCCCGCGCCGGCAACACGTAAAATTAAATAAGCTCCGCCCGAATCACCGTGAAGCGATCGTATCAAGGCCCGTTGCCAGCTGGATCTCGCCCACCGCGTATCGCCCGGGACACACTTATCCCGCCGAGTATGTAATTCTGGAACCAAGCGGACAATTTGCATTTTTCTGCACATGAACGCTCCTTATCTAAGGAACGGCCGCAGTCACTCTTCTACGTGCCGTATAAGCAGATGTACGCCGACGTAAAATGCTCCATCGATTTTATTCCGAATTGCTCGATTAACCTCTTAGACAGTGATTAACCTATGAAGCGGCAGAGTTCTACGAGACTAGGATATATTCTACAGCAAGGAACATTCGCGACAGACGTCATAGTGATTGCCAAGGAATGATTTTAATAATTCTCAGCTTTGCTAATTAATTATTCATATTTTTAGGTATTATACTCACAACTCCCCTACTCCTACATGCAACTTTGTTTAGTCTAATTTTCGTGAATTGAGTAATTAGATGACAATTAAAGGTACACTTTACCACGTGACCCAGTAAAGGTGGACCATACATTAATCATTAGTAAACCGCGGACTTTTATGCAAAGTTAAAAGTTTCTACCCAGACGACAAGAAACAAGAGTTAATTAGACATTTATTTTCATTCCGAAGGTTTTTCATCAGTTGGAAGTTGCATTGTTAAAAGTTTCTCCTGCATTTACTGCTTTCATATTTCCTTCGCTTGCCATAAACTCGTGGAATTCGCATAAAATCTGTCTAATCGTTAGACCGCGGACTTTCATGGAAAATAAAAGTCGCGAAAGACGTACTCTGAATGTCAAATCCTTTTTTCCTCCGCTAATTTGTATAGAACAAAAATAATACTTTTAAGACACTTTTGAATTTCTTGAGATTCTATATATTAATTTTGCGCTGCTGTTATTCAATTTTACCATGGACGCGTAACATTTATGACGTGTATTAATCGTCGTCGTGGAATTCGCGGGAAAGTGCGGATCTCCTACGATTTTTCGTGAATATCTTAATTATACGTGCGGCGGGCGCATTTAGAGCGAAGTGATGACGTAAATTGTTTTAATGAAGCATTTGAATCGGCAAGGAGCTCGAATCAGCACGTTTAATTCGTCGCCGGTTTGCGGATCTTGCGGCAAACATTTTCAATTTACTTTGCCGCGATATAAGTCTTTAATCGTTTTCATATAATATTCATCTGATTGTTCTTCTTACCATTTGTTTCGTAGAAATAATGAAATCGTGAATCTCCCTCTTGTTATCACTAATTTCTTCATAATAGAAGAATTATTTTTTTATTATATTATCTGATTTATTATATTCTGTCATTAACTAATTTTTAGAATAAAAATTTTATGTTGAACCACGATTCTTCTTTACAAAGATGGAAACTATTTACAAAGATGGGAGTTTCTAATTTTATAGTAATTTTGTAACTATAATTACCAATAGATGTTCACAATTTTATAGCTATAATTACCAATAAATGTCAAGAATTATATAACTATAATTATCAATAAATATCAAGAATTATATAACTATAATTATCAATAAATATCAGGAATTATATAACTATAATTATCAATAAATATCAAGAATTATATAACCACAATTATCAATAGACGTAAATTGTAACATTACAAAGTAATCAAGCCTACACAAATTACCAAAAATAATCAAAGATCAAATAATTGATCCTTACAAAAATGAATAAAACCCTACCTAAATAAATACCAACCACAGTGAACCTATCAAAAACGAACCCCGCTGATTATCTCCAAAAGATCCTTAACTAAACTCCAGAAATACCATCCCCTCGCCCATCGTGAATTAATCATCTCGATCCTGCCCGCGATCAGCGATCGCGTTAACTTTAAAGCCGCAAACGATTCCGCGGGCGTTCATAATAGAAGAACGCTATCCACGGTCATAGACTCGGTAATTCTCTCTCCGCATTTTTGAAGGCGGTTCCGCTCGCTCCGGTAAATCGCTCGTGAATGTGGCGACGATTCCCCGACGACAGAGGATCGCTTCCTGAGTCTCGGTGCCGACTGATCGAGCTAATCGAGGAACGTTAACCTTACGCCGCCCGTGCTTCGGCTTTGATCCCTCAGCGGATGAGCCTGATTCATCGCAGCGCGAAACTTGCGGCAAACTTGTTTACGACGTCGATCGAACATGGACAAAGGCGGGCACACGGCAGAGGCTGCGTCGCGGCTCCGTGGGCAATAATAAAACGCACTGCTGTGCAATCAATGCACGCAGGTGTCGCGCGATCGTCGCGCGTGAAAAGGTTGCAGTTTCACGAACAAATTGCAATTGCGTGAAAATTGCAATTTTGGTTGAAAACTGGAACATGGTTGTATGTTTCAAGGTGTAAGGAATTTGAAATTATAGTGTTCTTGAAATATGGAATTATTATTCTTTTATTATTAAGGTGTCAAGTCTTTGCGCTCGAGTGGCGGCTCTGAGGCAGTATTAAAATTGTTCCATCGCGTCGTAAGATAATATTTATATCAACAATATTTAGTTGATAAATTATTGGTTTAGTTAACAAAGTTGATCAATAAAGTATTTCGTTTGCATAAAAATGCACTCTGTTGTACAGAATGAAAATAGCCAGGAAAATTAATTCAGATAACATCAAAGAGTTATATATTTCGTTGGCCATAATTGCGACACGCGAGGACGCAACAACCCTTTAATCGCTATCCTCCAACGATAGCCGCGAAACGGTGAACGAGCATTGATTTTCGCTCGAGAATTAAACTGCTCGGAACACCGCGGACGAGAATTCCACGTTACGGCGTTTCTTCGTCCCAGAATTCCGCTCGGGCAAGAAACATTCGATCAAACTTATTCCGCCGCGAAGTCACCCCCGGCACTCGGGGGTGGGGGGAGAGCAACCGGCCGGGCACACCCTTCTCGCCGGAATATTTCCGGTGAGGAGGGGGGGTCGGGGTCGCGGTCGTTTCTTCGGCGAAAATTATCGGCGAACTCGAGAAAAATTCGGGCCGGTTATCGCAAAGGCGGCGGGGCCAGGCGAAATCCCGGAAGTTGTTACGCCCCTCCTCGTTAGCCCGCAGTTTCAGGAGCCGCGAACGGGTAACGAATATTCTTTCGTTTACAGTGCGTTGCGAATTCCCAAGTCAAGCGGCCGCCTTTCCGTCAAACGAAACTTTTAATCATAAACTCGACGCGCGGGGGCGTGGAAGCTGGGGCGCGCGAGCGAGCCTCGCGCGGGAAATCCGCTCGGATAAATAGCGGCGCTCCGAACCTGTCCGCCATTTCTGCTACGAATAAATGGCGACTGATTCGCGGCCGCTTTTTTTTTCTCCCTTATCGCGGCGACGACGCCTTCGAAAGTTACGGACGTCGAACGCTCGCGCTCAACGATTTTCCAACGCGAGCGCGGACGGACTCTCTTCCTGGTCGTGTCGCCGCCAGCCGGCCCGGGTTCTCCAATTAACGCGATCGCTGCGGATGACGCCGTTCGGCGGCTACCGATTACCCTTCGGTCATTTCGGACGAGTTCGGAAGCTTATTAAAGATGCCCGATCAAAAGGCTCTCGACCGAGTCGCGAGATTGCGAAATGTATGGCGGGACTCGGGTTTTTTGTTAGATGACCGATGGATTGCTGTTTTAATTAGTTTCTCGGCGGGGTGATTATGGTCGGATGGTCTTCTTGTCGAGACGACGTCCGGTGGATCGGAAATGATCTCGGTGAATTTTGAGAGACGTGAGATGATTAATTTTGTTGATGCGGTTATTTAAAAAATTGTACGTAGCATGAGATTTAGAGATTTTCTAGATTTTTGTTTTAAGACAATTTTATATTATTATTTTATACCATATTATATTTTATAATTATATAATTTATAATTCTGTAATATATAATTTTATATAATAGTTATGCAAGCTATTTAAATTTTTGTAATATGTTTACAGTTTCTCATTTGTTGTATTAATCGTACAAAAAAAATAACATACAGAAATAGAGAGAAATGTGACATTTTCCTTTGAATTATAAAAAAATTAACGATCAAACCATTGCGAAAATGAAAATTACCACACCTCGGCTGAATTATTAAATGCCTAATTAATACCTTAATTAATTATTTCTCAAATCACTCGATACTTTTAACCTACTAAAAATAGCATAAACGATACTCCAAAATTTTGCTGATAAAAAATCCCAAAGTCTAAAAATACAATAAAATCCAATTTTTCGGTTAATAAAGAAATCGAGGAATATCGAAGGAACGTAATAAATCGCACGAAACGTGAACGATTAAATCGCGGAGCCGCAGGATGAACGCGACTTAATTACGTGCGAACGAATCGGATTCGATATACGCGGTGGCTTGTTTTGTTTTATAACTTCCGACGGCGAGAGGTTAAAAAATGATCGCTCGGCTTATTCTCGGGCGGGTTGCTGAATTACATACTCAATGAAGGGTTAATAGCTCGCGTTAGCGTGCAATGATTAATGATTCTACCGGCGCGGAAGAACGTTTAATAATGAGCGGTGTGTACCTCGCGCGCCGGCGAAATTAAATGCGGAAACTTTCGGGGAAAGTTTCGCGGTAGGAAAACACCGAAGGCGGGAAAATAGAAGAAGAGGGTCTCGTCGCGGGGATCGGAAACGGATACACCTGCGATAATGTTTCCGGTGCTTGAAATGACCCTATCAACCCTTTCTACTCGAATGACAAATGGATAAGAAATTTTAAAGTGAGATTAAAAAGTGATAAATTGAAACGAAAATTCAAGGGGTGAATTTTATATACCTTACTTTGTTGTAAAATTATTGATTAAGCTAATTGACGTACCCTAAGCTGAAAGTAACAATAACGTTAGTTTCCCATATTAGTGAAAACGTGATCAACCCCATTATGACATCGTGCCGACAGCGTAAACACTGAGAAGACCGTAAACCCTTCTGCCGCGTCCAGCATCTTCCGTTTAATTGTAACGAATGGCGAGACACGCGACGAATTTCCGGCGTGGTTTTTCCGGAATTTGACCAGAGCGACGCGGCAATTAGAAAATAACGTTAACGGGGGCCGGCCACGCGAGACCGTGCCGGCGACGAAACTTTTGCATACCTGTAATCATCGGCGGTGCCGTCCCCCCACGCCACCGCCCGCGACGGGGTTAATTTACTCGAAAACAGACGGGGCAACGCATAATAGGAAGGTTGCTCTCTCGCTATAATTTGCGTAAACTTTACGCGCCGCGCGTAAAGCTACTTTGTTTACTTAATGTCTAACTTTATTCCATCAATTTGGGCCAAGTTTGGATAAGTCCTGTTAAATTTGCATGTTTCGAGTCGAAGTCAGCTAACGTAACCTCCGCCAGAAACATCAATCACTTACGCGCCATCTTTGCTCGCACAGATCCCCCCCCCCCCCCTCGGCTCCCCCGTCTTGCGACCCCTGCCCCACCGGGTCGTTAATAAATTGAAAATATCAAATGTTCTTAACGGCGTGCTGCTGGCGGTCGAAATTGATTAACTTGCGCCGCGCGATGCGGCGGCAAAAATATTAAAATCCAAATATTCCAATAGAATATTACAATTATTATATACGCTAAATTATGTTTAAATTCAAGATAGACCACCATGTGCACCGTGTGTGTCGCCAATTTGTTAATTATTGTTGGTTAACGCTCAAATGGTGCTCGGTCGACTCTACCACTTTGTCTTCAACGAATCGTCATTATGTACCTGTCCCAAGATCTTGTTCGTCTTGTTCGTCTCATTGTCGCAGACAGACGTCTTCGTTTCACTGTTTTATCAACAAATTGCTATTTGGTAATTACATTCTATCTATTAATTAAACATGGAGGCTGCTGGTCTCGCGACAAGCCCCGCCAGCTTGTCTCCGGGTATTTGCTTTTATCTTTGCCGCGGCAACTTCGTACACACAGGGCGCGATTTCTTTTTAATAATTAGCCGTTGTTGTGCACAGAAGGATTTTAGAAATGTAAATGAACGTGCGGGATTAATTAATGTAATTGAACAATATCGGTGGAGCGGTACGCGATGCAAGACTCGTTATTTTATTATTGCTGTCGCGTTCTCGGTTGTTCTAACAATTGCACTAATTTATATTTTAAATAATTGGTAAGGTGAAACGCAATGAATTGATATAGGTCGAAGAAACTATTTTGGAGTTAAAATGGTTATGCAATTTAGGTAATAACTTATCTATAAGTCGTGTCCTCGTTCTTTAGTCGAAAATTCGTTTTGGGAAATTTAATTAATTAGCGAGAATTTAAGTATAGAATGGAAATAAACGGACGGAGATTGTTGGTATCGGCCACTCTCACTGTCTGTTTAAGACAAAATTTTTCTTTTTATGAATAAAAATTGGATCCAATTCTTCGTTATCACTTCGACTGTTCTTACGATGATCCACATCTTTCTGCTTTTTCAGAGCATAAAATTAACAATTAATTTGACACATTTGCAAGCGAGAGATCGAGTTCTAATAAACGAGACGACGTTACAGCATGTTCGAATTATATTCTCTAATTTTTGCATCCTTATATCACAGCTACTTTTTAAATTATTTAAATTAATTGCACGTCACGCCGCATCGAGTAAAAGATAAGTCCAACGATAGTTAGACGAAATAAAATAAAAAGATCAATCACATAAATCTATATACTTTTCAAATTACAAACTCGTCGAACATCCTCAGGAACGTTCCTACCACGGCCATTCGACGGAAAACTATCTTCGAGCAAATATTGTAATCTATCGAGTGGTCGGCGATAAAAGAGGGAGGCGCGCGCAATCAGGAAGATTGTTTGGCCAGGCCGCCGACAATTTTCGAATGAGCAATCACAATATTTCCGGTTCCGTTAATGCAATTACAGGTTGTCCGAGGGTGGGGGGAGGAGGAGAGGGTCGGCTCACTTCCGGCCAGTTGCCGCCGTTAAAAAAAAAGGAGAATAAATTCGGAAACACGCGACCGCTGTAATAATAACTCGGCCAGAGAAATACAATACTCGGCTGTAATTAATTTGCTGGCCGGCGGGGATGCGTCTCTGTCCCCTTTCAACTTCATCGGTTCGAAGTTCGGCAAAATATTTGATTATTACCGGCGAAAGCGACGGGGAAGAACGAAGTTCGAGGAACGGTTACCGGAACGGCGAGTGCCGCGTTTACGTTCATCGAGATACGGCCGTCGGATCGAAAGAATGAAATTGATAACGCCGACGGCGCACAGGTTTAATCCTTTCCCAGATTTTAGTGGTTGTATGAGTGCAATTATTTCATCAAAATTCACAGGGTTCAATTTCCCGAAATTATAAATATAGTATATATAGAGAGATATGTAATAGATATAGAATTAATATATTTGTGTATGTAGAGAGGTATATAATATATAAAATAAATATATTTATATATAGGTAGAGAGATATATAATATATAAAATAAATATATTTATATATAGGTAGAGAGATATATAATATATAAAATAAATATATTTATATATAGGTAGAGAGATATATAATATATACAATAAATATATTTATATATAGGTAGAGAGATATATAATATATAAAATAAATATATCTATACATGTAGAGAGATATATAATAGATTAACACCTATCTAAATGTACAAATATATCTTTTTGTGTAACATACTTATATCTCTCTTTATATACACATATATCTCTTTACAAATACACAAAAATCTCTCTCCACGTACACGTATATATATCCGCGTATACATACAGGTACATAGGCGCTTATATACGGTATACGTATCAATGGATTACGAGTGGCAATCTCGAGTGTCTGATGGTGACCATTCGAGAAAAGAGGCCAGTCATTCTGAAGAATAGTGAACGTCTTTCACGGTAATATATGTCCCGCTGTCAGTCCGGGAACCACGACGCATTCTGGAACTGTCATTCAGAAGTTTTCAATCACTCGATATGCAATTCGGGATCTGATCCGTCGAATTTTTACACGCTCAACGGAGACCAGAGAGAAAGGAACGAGGACATTTGATTTCCGGCTCGCGCCGTCGAGATTACCCAGTCCACCTATCCGGGACGTATAGATAGAACCGAGATCTTACTCTGGCGGTGGCTCTGACGGCGCAGTTCCGATTAATTGCAACGCGTTCCTTCCTTTTAATGTGCAACGAACGATTCGGAAATACAAGTAGAAACAACAATGTCCGACGATAAAAATTTGTACAAAATTACGTGTAATTATCGTTGGAATTTTTTGGAAGAATTTGTCAGCTATTGTCCAGTAAATTAATCGAAATTATACCATTGTGCCACTGTATAAAAATTCTACCATTATATCGCTGAATATAAATGATGCCATTATGCCACCCTAATCGCAGAAATCGCGAAACAACGCTTCGGAAGGGGCAGGTAAACGGCGAGGCGGCGCGTAAAATTGCAGCAACGTGGCAATCGCGAGTATATAGAGGCGAAGGGCCGGTACGCGAGGAGGCACGTGTCGCCGATGAAACGTGAATTTGGGAAACGCGCATAATCGAGAGGGTGCGAAGAACGTGGACACGCACCGTCGCCGCGCCGGTCTCTCGGCGCGCTCGCGTGCGGCCCTCGCGTTTCCCCCCTACGTGACCGGGTTGCCGGTCCGGCCGATTTGAAAGAATTGCGAGTCCATCCACGTAACATAAAATATAGTAAATCGGGCAGAGAGTAATGCCTGGCTCGTAAATAACATGACATATGTTCGTAGAAGGCACGGCTGGCATGCACGCGGTAAATCTCCCTCCGGAACGCGATCGATATAATGCCGGCCGATTGCGGGCGTTACGCGCGTGCACCGATCGATCGGCGTAGAGCGAGAGAGAGAGAGAGAGAGAGCACACGCCGGGCACCGCGGCGGTGTGCCCGAACACCCGAAACGCCTTGCGCGATACTTCAAAAAGTTGCCCCGTGGACTTGAAAGCTGCCAAGGCCCCCGACCCGCACCGATCAACGTCAAGTTTCCGCGAGACGTTTCGCGGCAAAACAGAGCTTCCGGGCCGCGCCGTCGTCGCCCGCCGCCAACCCCCCCGAAATGCCGCGCCGGTTTTCTCGCTGCCACCGTCGCGCCCCCCTCACGCCTCGTTGTTTCCGGCGGTTACTTACGAACAACGGGAACCGTGGCTTCCGTTTAAACTTTGCCGCTGCTACCGAAGAAGTTGCGCCCTGCGATATTCAAATATCGATGTTGAACCGGGAACGGCTCGACAGAGCTTCGAAATGACGGGAAAGGTGCAGCGGCGGGGCGAGAGCTGGTCGGCTTCTGCCAACGGGCCGAAAGCGGAATAATTTGTTTAATGCGAGGTGTACGGAGCGTTAAAATCAACGACTTCGCGAGAAAAATAAAGAAAATATATTTCTACTATTCTTACAATTCGTATCGTAATGTATGTCTCGCAAAACAATAATTAATTCTCCATAAATGTATATCTATATTTATCAATATA
This sequence comes from Augochlora pura, assembly GCF_028453695.1. Taxonomy (NCBI): domain Eukaryota; kingdom Metazoa; phylum Arthropoda; class Insecta; order Hymenoptera; family Halictidae; genus Augochlora; species Augochlora pura. The sequence continues at coordinate 23,954,632 of NC_135775.1, read as the reverse complement.
ATAGCAATAATATAAAAAGAGTTATAATTAAAAATTGCAGTTGAAATACAGTGAAAATAATACTACCAAATGTTGACAAAAATGATGTGCAGTCCCCGTCCGTTTCATCTTCCTAAATTCAGCGTATCAAAAGCAATCCACTTTTACGCAATCTTACTTGGCCGACCTCAGAATTTGCACAGCAAGGTAAGCAACAAACACGCAAAATTTCCCAGTCCGGTTCAGTTACGTTCTCGAAAATCAACCAACATGTTATATACCCGTGCAAACAGCTGAAATATTTAACAGAAAGTTCGAGAAAGTTGCTACAGCGCAACGCGACACGGCTCGTTTATTTTGCCCGGTGTCGGATCCGAATCCAAAGCAGACGTAAATAATAATACGACAATAGTAACAATAATAATATTAGTAATAAAAATAATAAGAATGATAAGAAGAAGATTAAGAAGAATGATAAGTAGAATAATAATAAGAATATTAATAATAACAGAACGTTGTTGCTGTGGTCAAGGAGAGTCGTCAAATGAGTAAAGAAAGAATGCTCTTTAGTGGACACGCAGTGCAAGAGAGGAGGACCGAGGTCGCAATAATGTTTAACGATGCATCGTAACATGTATATTTATGAGTAAATAAAACAGCGCAACGACGACGACGGCTAGCGGAAGCTGCGCTCGTACCTGACCCAAGAGAACCCGGCATTGTAAAGAAGGCAACATTGATTCGAGCAGATTACTGTGCTGTAAAACCACTATCAATATTTCCTGTACAATTTATGATTTAAGACAGCCTTATTCGCCGATTGAAATTAAATATTGCTTCCCCTCTATTGCACTTTAAATTCTTCCTATTACGATTTTATTATCACGGTTTGACTTCTATTTTGTAATCTTTTGTCCACCTGTAATTATTCTATCGTTCTTTATTTTTCTTTTCATTTTCTAGCTTTCCTTTTGTAACATCTAGTTTTCCTTATTTATTCATTCTCCCTACCGCGTCGCTTAAATATTTATATAAAATCCTATCTTTCCCGTCGTTAATTTTCCATTTATTTTCATTCGTTTATTTCAGCGTTGCCCACTTTATTTACTTGTTCCAGCCATCGTCGATATAATTTCCCGCGATCGATCGAACGTCGAGTGTTTGATTGTTCGCAATTCACGTTGCAAACCAGCGGAGCGATTACGGCGCAAACAAATCAGCCGAGCCCAAACATTTCCGACGGATTAGAATTTGTTATTCGCGGCGTCGCGTTATTTTTGCGTTCGCCGTTGCCCGAAACGATTAAACGACTTATCTTGCGAGCACGTAGAGACGGCACACGCGCGCCCCGTCGAATACCTGTCGAGTGTTGCTTCCTCGAATATTCATGAGAAACTGAACGACTGTTCACGGCGAATTGATCGTTCGATTCTCTTTCCATGGTGTACGGGGGCCGCCGCCGCCGCCGCCGCGAGACCCAAACGAGAAAATTTCGCGCGGTGATTGGTCAATATTTCCACCGGAAGTGGCAAGCAACGATTCCTGCAGGACCAATCCAGATTCGAGCCATTCATTTCTGGACCGTGATAAACTTTTATTATCTACGCATTAGATCGTAATCTGTTCCGGTAGATTGTATCGGGAAACGCGCCGAACCATTGTTCGATGGTAATTTTTATTTTTGAACGGCGTCTTGCGAATCGTTGTTTAATCGAACAGGTGTTCGTTAGTAAACTACTTTATAATTGTGCGGATTAAAAATTGTCGACGTTAATTATAAGAAATACAAGAGCGATTGAAATGGCTATTTTCTTTTAATAATCGCAGGAAATTTATAATAATTTAACAATAAAAATTATTATACTAATTAACAACATAATTTCGTAATTTAATAATCCATATAAGTTTCTTTTGAACATATGGAACATATAACGATAGCTACTCGTCGCGCATCTCTGTCTTATAATTAGCAATTTTAACACCGAAAATACTTCAATAATTATAAGAAAATTCGCACGGCTTCATAAACGTCCAACAAAAACCCGTGTCAAGTTTCGCGTTAGTCAGCCGCGCCCTTCCAATTTTAAGCCCGTAACTACAGACGCGGGTAGTTCGCAAGGTCTTAGTTTCTTGCGTGCTAAGGGCGGAACGTTTTTCACCCGACCGAAATAACATCATTAATCAAAGGAACCTATATTTACAAGACCGTGCTTGTTTAATCACGTCGTTTACGCTTTTCTCGATTTTTTTTAAGTAGCTGAAAATTGCCAGAAGATATAGTCGAAGTTCGAGCACAAAAACCCGGTCGAAGTGTAAAGCGGGACGGTAACGGGAGCGAAATCGATATACATACCGCGGGCAAGAAACCAAATTGCCGGCCGGAATAACAAAGCGGACGCAACTTTTCCGTCCGCAAATCGGATTCGCGCCGGTCCGAATCGCCGCGGCGAAGTCGTCGCGACGATTTCTTTTCTAACAGTCGGGGAAAACGACGCTCGGTGGGAGGGGGGCGGGGTGGGGGGATCGCCAAGGAAATTTCACTTCTACCGCCGTAGCACTTTGGCAAGCCTCAAAGATAATCGAGCAAGTTAAACTCGAGCGAATTCAACTTGAAGACGGTGTAACCAAAGTTGGCGCTATCGCCCGGTGACTCTAATCGAATCGCCGGCTCTGCCGTCGCGACGCCGCGCGGGAACTTGTGCGTCCGTTGGAACTACGCAACTTTCAGCCCAGCCCCGCGCGCGTCTTACATTCGGAAAGAGAAATTTGTATTACGGTGTTGGCGCGCGCGCGCTGATTTTTGCGAAATCACGAAACCGGTCCGCGGCGCGGACGATCTTCGGCAAACTCGCCTAAATTCGCCCGGAACCGCGGCTCGTTCCGCATTCGCCGCACGCGCCCGCGCTACTTTTAATTCGAACGCTTCCCCGCCCGGCCGCGAGAAGTTCCTTTCGTTAATCGGCCGATGTTTATGCAGTCTGGGACGTCCGCGATTTTTCTAAGTTCTCAGAATGAAAATCGGTCTAACAATCGGACGAGTATTTATCGCGATAGATAAAGAAAGAATTTAAGGGATGAAATTCGAAAGAAAGCTTCTACGCGAGCTAATGATTTCTTCGAAACATCGAGCAAACGGATTTTCCCCGAAAAACAATTTTTCAATCCACGCCGCGCCATTCCATGGCTTGTTTCCACCACTTCGTGGCAGCTGACAAACCCGGGCACGAAATATTCTCGCGAAAACAACCCCTTCAATTTCAACAAAGTCGACGCTTTCAAAAATAAAAAAAAGGAATAAAAAGAGAGGATCCGGCATTTCAGGCCGCGGAATTAATTTGTTCAATCAGAGCGGAGCCGCATTAGAAAGCTGTTATTCAAAACTGCGCGCCGGAATTCGATCAAATAATGCTATTGTAAAAACTTTATATAAGAGAGACGGCCATATATCCTCAGACCCGAATTGACAGAACTGTCGGACTGTCTATCACCCCCGGAGGCAGAGTCAAACGGACAAAGAGCCTGAAAAATAATTGTAAAAAAATCGACATTTCACTTTAGGTGACAGCTGTTCCGTTAAACTTTTCCATTTCATACTTTATATCCGGGCGTCGAGGGTGGAGGTCCGAGGGCGATCGCGCGTGCGCGCATTAATCAAATTAAACAAGGTAATGCCGCGTGTATCGGGCCGCGGAATAACCGAGGACACGCGTTACAGAAAATGGGCGACGCGTCGGTATAATTAAATAAAAATCCGCGCGACACCCCGACAACGCCAGGAGGGAGGATCATTAATATCGCTAATTGTAAGAGAAATTGCCTGTGTCCCGTCATCGGCCGTGAATCATCTGCTTAATAGTCTTAGAGGCTGACTCATCCGATAATTTCCTCGGTATCGTGGGCGGGGTTGGATCGTAATCTAATAAATGTACCGCGCCACTGTAGTTTGTGCTCCTCGTAATTATCAAGTGCGACGCGATTCCACGCCCATTGCCGAATACTCAATATCCTAGGCGGCGTAACTCCTCGCCAGTAAAGTGATACCGCGATCCTATCAAATGGCACGGTTCGCACGGTTGTTCGCCGAATTGAATTTTTTCCTCCCTTCATAAACAATAGCATATAGTAAATCATAGCGCAAAATAGAATATAGTAAATCACAGCACAAAATAACATATAGTAAATCATACCATAAAATATACAATAATGCAAATATATAAGTAATAGTACAAAGTATACTTACAACATGATAAAACATGATATCAGCATAAATATACATTAACAAAAAATATATAAAACATAATCCAGATCGAATCTTGGAGTACATTGGTATCATGTAAATACCATTTATTAACACTAGCTTAATAACGAATATTATTACCGATAAATAAAAGATAATCATCGTACTTACGAAAGAAATCCTAGCATAAGAAGAAACCTTCCTTAAGTGTGTTGTTTAAATCAAAATTTAAACATTAATTCATCACGAACAACGATAATATAAAAGTTGACGCCATTACAGTCCTACGAATCATGCGCACTTCCCTATCTTGGTACCATGATTTTTAATGAATTGACCGTCCAAATTTGTATCTTAATTTTTAGGACAGTTTTAGAAGAACAATGGTTTTCTATTATATATTCTGAATCGGCATGCAACAAAATACAATCGTAGAGTATTTTTTCCTACCTTACACGCCACCGACCCGGAAAATTCAGCCAATTTGTCCGCCACACAGCACTGACGATCTGCAACCACTTTTTACCACCACTTCAAAATGGCGCCACCGATTCCTCACCAGGATCGACAGATCAGCGCATGCGCGGCGTTTTCGTACGACGACTCGCTGCACCTCGACGGTCTCGCTAGTAATCGTGGCATATAAAAGAGTTGATCCCTGGTAATTAATTATATTTAATTGCATTTATACTTATATTTTATATCTCTATCTATTTATACTGTTTATTTTCATAAGGCGATGCAGTTGTCGACGATATTATAAGTTTATTCTACTGTGACAAGCGTGAAGATTTTTCTCATGGTTCAATCACGTATATAAGGTTTGCCATACTTTGTGTTCAATGAATTCGTGTCTTAGACGAGGGAAGCACTTGGGTAAGTTACAACAAACGTCTCAATTTAACTAATAATCCTTCACAGGTAATGTGAATAATATCGTGTGCAAATAATATCGAAATTATACACTCGATCGGCCATATTGGCAACGCGCATGCGCGGCGCCATTTGTGGTGGAATTTGAAGGCGCCATCTGAGCATAAGTGCTGCACAGTTCGACGCTGTAACAATTCGCGCGCTAGCTCTCTAGCTAAAGTTTTGTAAAACAATTGTTAGGAAAGAATCTTAATCATAAATCTTAGTTCTACAATTATATCTCAATTGCAGAAACTTTATACTAAGGACAATTTATTTTCTAACGCTTGTATATTGTAACAATTCTATATTATAGCAATACTATATTGTGACAATTCTATATTATAGCAATACTATATTGTGACAATTTTATATTATAGCAATTCTATAATTTAGAAAACCATTGGATTAGAATTCACTGCCACAGCGAATCGCAGAATCATACTTCGCAAAGCCTTAGAACAAAAATATCGGCGTATTTACAGGCCCGGCGTATTTCTGTGTAAATAAAGCTCGCAAGAGAAGGAAAATATTTTTTGGTTTAACGTCTGCCTCCGCAGCTGCTGCGAATCCGTATCCTCGCGCGAGAAAAGCACAGCACGTAGCATCGTCGCGGAATAACTTTAAGAACAGTTAATTTTGCATCAGCGATAAAAATTCGTTTCCGTCTTATCGGCGGCATCGGAAGCGTGCGGCCGACATCGAAAAGGTGAAAGTTTTGCGCGCGGGCGATCTAATCAACGTTATTCAGTGTACGGATCATCCGCGCATAATTTCTTGTTTCAATGTTTCCGCAACTTTTCGAACTTGTTACAAAGTTAGATTCGAAGTCAGAGCCCGACTTTAGAATTTCTGAAGTTTCTTTGAAATATACAGGGGCGCCGTGGCAACGAATTAGAGCACCGTCCAAAATCTGCAACTCCCTCCTCCGATGCTTTTAACGAAATTGCGAGAGACGTAACTGAATTTTGATAGAATGTTTATCGAGTAAACAACGTTATACGCGTGTAAACGTAGTTGGTATATTATATATATATAGTACGATAAATATCGGTTGCGTATAAGTTTTTTTAGTAGAGAAAAATCTCAAATCTTGACCTCGATTTTTAATGATCGTTTCTTAATCTTGTTGCTGTGTGGGTGATTTCACGCAGGGAAAACAGGTTCCTGACACGTATAACGCATTCTCGTATGCCATTCGTCACTCATCAGGCGCTATCGGTGCTACAATGTAAACACGTGCACGTTTCCCTATCGTTCGTATTCAGGGTAACTCTACACCTCTACAGCAACAGATTGATGAGCGACAGTAAAATATAAACAGAACGCTCTGCACGTATCCGTGCTGGTTATAGTAGCGAAAATTTAGATAATCGAAGACGACGTTCTTGTAATTCGAGATTGTTGTTAGAAAACTGAATTTTTTGGGGTGGCTTTAATTTGATAATACGAGGCAGAATTTTACGATTAATCGTTGTTTATAGGAGCAAGTATAGTTTTGCGATTGTATAGTCTAGTATAATTTATTTGTTATAGTTTTAATATTGTTTTAATATACCTTGCAGTATATCTTCTTTATAGTTGAATGCATATAACTCCTCAAAATTTCAATAAAATACATTAAATACAATATCAATTTTATACCGTTAAAATCACCTGTCGTTCAAGAAAGTTATAGTAAAAATTACCCGTCGTTAACGCGTCAAAAATCTCATCCATCTTCAACAAGTAAAAACAATCGACACAGCGCGCGAAACGATGCTCAAAATCCCACAGATCCAATTTGCAGCGTAACAGTTTCTTATTTCCCCTAATCGCGTAAAATCCTCGCCGTACAATCACTGTACCCAAGTGTACGCGATACCGTCGCCCCCCGATTCGCAATTCGCTCCTTGTACGTACACAAATCAGCGCGCGCGCGCGCGGACGTATCGCCCGTTGTCTGGCGCATAAAACAAACTGCCGTCGGCGCGAAAGGAAAACAGCGCGGGGGGGCACTAAGAAAATTAACGCAAACAAAGCGATCGTGGATTCCGTTTCCCGCCGCGTTGGCCGCCGCGGATAGGGGGGGGAGTGTTTGCTCATTTTCCCCGGTTTAAATGGCCGGGGACACGGTTGTTATTGCTCGGGGATGAGAGAAGCCCCGCGCGCGCGGGCGCGGGCGAGCCGAGAGGCCACCGCCGCGAGAAATCACCGCCAAACGGCGGCCGCAACTTTTTAACGAACTGATGAAACGATTCAGCCGGGTTGCTTTTATTTCCCCCCTCTCCCCTTTCGGTCCCCGCGGACCCGCCGTTTCCTCCCTCCTTTTTCTCTTTGTTCTTCGCTCTTTCTCCTCGTCTTTCCCGGGCGTCTCTCGACGCGCGGCGGCGAGTGCCATCCCGCGGATAATTGCGAGAAATATAATGACGCGAGACGGTACGGGGGGTGGGTGGGGTGCGCGACGACCGTTCTCGCTCGCACGCCCTGCTTTGTGTCCGGCTTTGTGCCGCGGCCTCCAAGTGGACCCTGAAGAGGAAATTATCGGTCGAATCGGGGTTTAATCGTTCGGCGGGGGAGGGGACGGGGTATAGTTTTATGGGGGACAGTCGCCGCGCAGCCCTTTGTCGACGGCCGCTTTTACCCGGCCGAACGACGCGCAGTTATTGTTCTATTATCTTTATTACTTTTCGCCGCGATACTTCCGGGACAGACCGGCGCACGGTATCTACCGCAATTGGGTTTCGGGCCGGCGATTTAATTGCGGCGGAGAGCGGCCGCGTCTTCGAGGAGAGTTCGCGCGTCCTGTTTGTCGACCTGTTCTACTCCGCGCTCGACGATCTCCCAATTCTCCCTTCCTCTCTCTCTCTCTCTCTCTTTGTCTTTCTCTACTTTGGATCATTTGTCGGTCAACCGATCTACTGATCCACTTCTTAACGCGTCGGACAACACCTGGCTTTTATTGATTCTGCTCGGCCCTTGTTTGCCCAAGAAGTTACCATTCCCTCGAGCGATCCCCTAAATTTCAAAACCTAGTCCAATTGCCATCTAACGTTTCCCTTTTCTGTTGCGATAATGTCATTTCATTTGTCCGAGAATCGAGTAAATCGGCGCGCGGAACATTCGATCGCCGAGCGATGAAATTTCGAATAAATGTCATCGAGCGCGGTCTGTCGCAACAGTTATGGATTTCGATCGTACGGTCGCGAAATTGTACAATATAAATTTGAAATTTCGTAATCTAATGCATTCGCGTATTTGCGGCGTTTAATACATTAATAACTAGAATTGACAGACCGGCGCTGTTTGCGTTAATACAATCGGCGCACTGTTATACGGTGAACAATTCATACGCGGTGATCAAGTTTCCTGTTTCGATGTTTTATAAATTGTGTTAGGCTCGTAGGAATTTCGGGGTTATGTATGGAATTATTGTTTGCGAATCAACGTCTCTGAGAACGGTAGGAGATTGTTTTTAAGTCTGGTGTTAGATTTATTTTTAGATATTTTATGGAGCCATGGACGGAGGTATGGTAGCAATTTATTACTGGAAGACAGTATAAGGAAGATAAACGAACAACTCGTCCTCTAAAATTTAGAGTCTAAATATAGCGGTTCGACCTACTGCTGACTAGACGGGTATTCAGCAACGGATAGATTATAGCGGAAGCAACAAAAGCTTCGCGATTTTTACGCGATAAAAGTGTCTCCGCTGATATTGTGTCATTATAAGCGTTCCCGCAAAACCACCATAAGGATCATATTGCTACCTATCTTTGCAAATATTGCCAGTAAAAACCGCTATCAAATGTTTACCTTAATAATCGCTCTAAAAATCTGTGAGTAGGTCTAAAAGCGGAGAAAAAGATCGTCCCGACACGAATTTATCTGCCGCGAAGAACCTCTTTTACACGACACAAAATTCCACGATACCGCCTACCCGCGATCTTTTACATATCCGGCATTCGCGAATGAAAAGCCACCGGATAGCAAAATCACGGCAAGATGTCGGCTGGGCCGCGAATTTTATGAATTATTTATCGATTCGTCGAAATTGCCGGCCACCGAAATGAATTTTCTACGGATTCTTGAAAACCGAAATACCGATTTCGATTATTGAAATTATTAAATTGCTAAAATGATTTAATTAATAAAATTGCCAAATTATTAAAATTATTGAATTATTAAAATGATTGAATTATTAAAATTTTCGAAATCCTGTATGTTATATTTTAGTGGCGATATTTATTAACTGAGTAATTAAATTTCTGCGAGACGGTTTTTCGGACACGGCGAATAAATAGTTAAAATAGCCATTTTATACGATTTTCATTTTTAAAAAATTGGGAAACCCAGTTAGAACCTACACTTATATTCTGCTAAAAAGACTAAATTTTTAACTCGGTAATTACTTATAAATTAATTTGTAAAATTTAGATGTTAACGTCTCGCGCGGCGTCACTTGTTAAAAGACGCGCGTCGAATAATTCCTTCATTAATAGTCTCGTTAATTCGCCGCGAACAGAATCGTCATTCGAACGAGCCGTTCCCGATGGAAAGTTCCGCACGGATTTATGGCAATCGTTCTTGGAACAGTGGTCGCGCGGGATCGTTCCATTCTCCCGGGGCGTTGTCGTACGGGGGGGAAAGACACTCGCGCGAAAATATTCCGCGTCCGTGACAGAAATTTTTGCGGTCCGTGTTTTTCGGCCGGTAACGGGACAAATTATTTCATCATTTCTATAAAAAACCGCCGCTTCCGGCCACTGTTATTCGCCGACCACTTTTCACCTGCCGGGACCGCCGTCGTTTTTCTACCGGATTCTCATTTTGTGCATCAACAATACAAGCGGGCCGCGTCGCACGGGCGGCACACAGACCGCGGCCGTTCGATGCGGTTTTGCCGAATCGGCGCGCGGGGCTGTTTCTATGCGAGCGGGTCTTTCCTATTTATTCCACCGCTATCCAACGCTATTGTCCCCCGGGGCGGCGCACGCAAAAATGTATTTTTCGAGAACGATTCGTGGTAATCGGAAGTCATCACCGGCCGGCGAAAGGTCGCTTTTAAACGTTATTCTCTTTCCGCGAATCGCCGGACTTTGTTGGGACGCGCGCGCACCCGTGTCCAATCGCTGCTGGCGCGGCCGCCGGTTCTCTTTTTGCTGGTTTAGCAAAGATTTCATGCACGTTTCTCACGTTCAAAAACGCATACAATGGCTCCGAGTAATAGTCGAGCAGAGAGAGAGAGAGAGAGAGTGGAAGTACGCGCGAATTGTTTCGAAAATTGATTTAACAGTGCACGATTTCCCGCCGAATCCGCGCTGTTATTAGACCGCGGGAAGTCTCCGTCATCGTGCAACAAACTTTATCAATGCACTTTTCTTTTTTAACTATAACCAGATTCGATTTGCTGAAACTCTGAACGATTATAATTACGATATCGATTTTTAAATAAAATGAAAACTGTCTGCATTCATTTCAAAATACAAATCTCTTTAATTAATGTAAACTCTGTAAATGTATTCATTATTTTCTAATCGATCTAATCATTTCTATTATTAATGCATAAACTCCTCGATGCAATGGCGACGCGCGAACCAATCGCAAGATTTCTCACCATGTAAAATAAATAATCGACGACATTAAAGCACCGTCCATCGAAGACGAGAAATAAAACAACGTTTCTCCAAAAGAGCGAGCGTTTCCCATTGAAAATGTCAACCCGCGGTTTCGAAGTAAAAATCTTCTGTTTGAACGGACACGTCCGCCGTAACGGGAGCGTCGTTATTTACGAAAAACTAATTTGTTTCGTGCGATAGGTCAACGGGATTACGAAATTTTGGCGCGGCCGGCTTCGCGGAGCGCGACGGGGAAAAATTTTCGCGTTCAGACCGAATAATCTTCTTAACAAATACCCCCCTCGACTTTCGAGCGGATTGCGATCCGGAAAGATTAGCAGAAAACGCGGTGCGCGTGGCCCGTGTAAAACGTTACTCGACAGCGGGCCAAGCTTCTTTGTTCTACGAAAAATACGATTGCGCTACTATGCAGCTCGTATTTCCATTAGGATTATAAATGCGACTGGATTCCCTTGAATTCCTGGAAGAACCGGGATGTTAATAAAATCGAATTACGGGAACGAAACGGTGTCGAACGAAATGTTTAGAATCATTATATTACAGGAGTGATTACGTTGCGATTAGATATTTTATTTTCGAGATTATTAACATTTTAACTTTATTTCCATTCCTGACGCGAAGGGTGAAAATATCAGCTTTATTCTTTTCAATATTGTCACGTCCTCCATCAATGTTCGATAAAATTCGAATAATTTCTTTTAAAATTGATATTAAAGTGTATTCGATGTTTTATCATTTTTAATATGAGATGAAGGATGTTTTAAAAATATTTAAAATTTTATGAAACAATCCTCGTATAGTAGATTTATTTATATATTAGTATAAGTGGTAAAAAAGGCATCTTTTAACCCTTTTCAATTGGGGGGATTCGAAGCTGAGTTATTTAGAATTTATCTTCAATTTCGAAGTCCTTGTTACAGAGACAATGACGATATTTAGCAAAGGGTTGACATTAGGGCTATAATAAATACAGCTAGATCAAAAATCGGTCATTTCATCGGTCAAGACACTTTTATTTGCCGAGTGAATAATTTCGCAGCGAATTAAACGGCGTCGATGATAATACCGGCGCGCCGTCCGTAAACATTTCGTGGACGCGGCTCTGATTAAAACCTCGACATCCATTACCGCGTCCCCGGAACATTTTATTTTTCGCGAAACCGGAGTCTGTCGTTCTCCATGGTAAAAGTTTCATTCAATTTTCGTGACCCATATAAAACGCGGGAAAACAAGGGATCCCCGAGCACGATGACGGCAACGAATTCCAACGGAGCAACGTTCGCGACGCGTTTCCCCCCGTAGCTTCGTTCCCGAAGACAGTAGAAAATCCAGGCTCGAACACATCCGACGATCTTAATTGCCAGGTGCGCGTAGCCAGGCCTTATCGGCGTTTTATCCAATCGAGGCTTTTTCCGAGCGCGGGGAGCCGGGCCCCACCTGGCTCGAGGCGCGCCGCCCTCCGCGCGCTACATGCGAACCTTACATTTATCTTCTTCCAGCGTTCAAGCCAGGCCTAGTCTTCGACGAGTGCTCTGTCTATTTGGGGGAGTTGGTGTTTAAATTTCACGGTATAACAATATTTGCATTCCCGTGACGCAACATCGCTAGAAACAGAATAACAAACTGGCCGCGCGGACTCTCGGCCTACCGGTATTTGTTTTCGCTTGCGTAAAATTAGAACGGAAATCCGGGAAAAAAAAATTCCTCTCGCGCGTCGCTCGTCTCTCTCTCTCTCTCTCTCTTTCTCTCTTACCCGTCGCGATTCTTTCGGACGTTTCTCTACGGTTTTCTGATTTTTTCGCTCATCGTTTTTTCGCATTACGCGCCGTTGCTTTCGGGTCCGCGATTTTTCACGAAATCCGCGCGCGATTGCGAACGATCTCTGCCAGGACGATTATTAATTGTACTTTGAGGTGTAATAGTTGTACTTTATGATAAATTTGTATATATTTTATGTAGTAGATTTTTATATTTTTTACTTAGTGGATTTATATATTTTTTAGTTAATAAACTTATATATTTCTTATTTGATAGATTCATATATATATAATTATAATTGATTTACTTATTTACATAATTGTAGAATAGATTTAAAATTGTACTCCATTTATTCTAGAAAATAGTAAAATATTTCAAAATAAAATTGTACCTCACGATAGCTTCATATACGTAATTCCAACTATAACTATAATTATATAAAGCTATATAACAGATTATACTTTATCTACTCGACAAAATAAGCAATTTCAGATCAAAATTATCAATAATTCCAACAAGAATAATTTCCAATCTGCCTGAACTTTGCCTATCATACAAACCAACGTAACACTCGAGCCCCTAATTCCTAGCAACAAAAAATACGTCTGCCAAGCCACTTGAAACTTCGTACATCGAAAAATTTCGAGATCCGGTAATCGTTCAAATCGAACGGCGGTCTTCCACTCGGCTGCAACGCCGGCGCATCCCGATCGCCGAACGAACAGAGGAGCGAACGAAAGTGAAAATTACAGGATGATAAAACGAGCACGAGAGCGAATCGCGCGATAAAACAAGACACTCGCCGGTGGTAGAGGGAGAGGGGGGGGGCGGTTGGAAAAGAGGCTCGGCAATTTCGAAAGCCGCTCATTACCATTTAGCTCCGCGGTACCGTAACAGAATTGCGTGTTTTCATTCTACCATTAAATTAGATTTCCAGAATTTACTTCATCGTGTAATCAAGTGCCACAATAACTTGTTTCGTATCCAGGGGAGACGGTCGATGCACGCGGCACGAGCAGACCCCCGTGTCCCTGGCGTTTTCCCGGGTATGGCGGCCTATATGCGGCGTAGAAAACCGGCCCCGAAAAAACGCGTCTCCGCAAACGAAAACAAAGGGGTCGATGCTTCGGCGCGCGTTAACCCTTTGACCGCGCGGCACTGTCGGATAGGGCCGTCGATGCAAGCGGAGCGAGACGGCCGCGTCGTTGACTGCAACTGGAAGATATAAATAATAGTAAAAAAAGGAATTTGTTATTGATGATAAAGAAGACGTGTTTAATATTTAATGATTAATTTGCTAGAAATAATAACGCGTTGTGGAAGATGCAACTGTATATTGTATTGGGTGAATTACGATTTTGTTTCGGAATTGTTAATCCCTTGAACTATAGTAACGAGTCAGACTTGTGACGAATAGGTGTATAATTTAATTAATATGACTGCCAATAATTTCTATTAATTTATTAAATAAAATTTGAGTCTGTGGTAAAGATATCTATGTTTATTTCTATTTCTATTTCATTCTGCGACTTTTCAGCTTCGACGTAAAAATAAATCGTAGCGAATTTTTTTATCCTAATCTAGGATCCATTTGTATGAGCCTAATCTACTCATATATCAGAATCGCTCAAAGTGTTCACATTTAGCAATAATACTGCGTCAACAATTTCCAAAATCCTTGTTCTCAAAATTACCGTTCTTCCGCGGTAATTAACGTTCTTCGGCTGTAATTAATGGCAAACCCAAAATCCAGGATTCGAAAACGCGTTCGGCAGTTCCGTCAGCCGGCACAAGGCTACTCGAGGCTAGGATGCTCGGTCCGTCGTTCGTGGCAGCGTTTTCCGGCCATGTTTCGTCCCTCGAGTGTTGAAACACGGATATCCAAGTGGCTCGAATATTTCCTCGATAAAGTGCGCCCGGTTAAGAATAATTGGAGAGCACTTCTCTCTATTCTTTCGTTTCTCTCCTCTCGCCGGCCCCTCCTTTGTCTCTCTCTCTCTCTCTTCTCTCTCTTTCTCTCTCTCTTTCTCTTTCGACCGAGCTCTCTTCATTTTTCCCTCGGCGCGTTATTTTTTTTCTTTCTTCTCTTTTTTTGCGTTTATACCCGGAACGTATTCCCCAAACGGTTTTACTCGGTCAACGGTATCGACAAGTATAAATTAAGAAACTTTATTACCCCCGTAGAAATGCTGCAGTGCGACGTCTGCGTTTGTAAATGCCCTTCCGCGCCTGTATGCGCATCTCTCTCTCTCTCTCTCTCTCTCTCGCTTGCTCGTGTGCGCCTGCGATCTCCCACACACATATACGTACTCGCCAATATGTACGCGCCCGGCGTCGCACTAACGAGCCAGTAAATTCTACATGTTGGCCCCCGCTAATGATTACCTGATATCATGAGCTAATGGACGCGGCAGATGTCGTCCCCTTTCCCAAAATTTTATTTAGACTTACATCGATCCGACCCGCGGTTGAAACGATGAACTTGTGTCGAAAACAAAGGGAGAGAAGGGATGAAAGGATTTTAACCTTTTACTTTAACCTTTTGGGATACGATCTTTCTCCTAACTACGTTATTATGAACTTGGTTGGCACTTATTTGTTTATTTGTTGTTGCGGTAAAAACTCGTGTTAGCTGCAAGAATATACAGGTCATTTATTCTCGAAACATTAATATTAAAATGTATAATAATTTTTAACTCTCTGCACTATAACAACGAGTCGGACTCGTAATAGAAATTCCACGCAATATTCTACTAAGTATTGTTATTATTAATTTCTTCTACATCGAAATAAAAATAAATTCATCTGTCATCAAAGTTCGGAAACAAAAGTATATAAAGACGATAATGGAAACAAAAATTATCTGTCTCTATTACGGAAAATATTAAGGATAAATAAATGTTAATCGACGCAGCGTGAAAAGAGTCATAGTGCAAGGGGTTAAATGTATAATAATTTTATAACGTGGATACTATATAAAATTGAACGCATGATAATATAGATTATTAATTTGGACGATATAGCATTCGAGTGATTTTCTATAAGAATGGAAATGTATATACTATAGCAAGCACGTTTGCGAGAACGTGTTAATAATTTCTTTGATGGAACGAGCCAATTTTTGTTCATATTTTCATTTACTTTCGTCTATAGATTTTGATAACAGAGGAATCAAATTTAGTTTCGATATAGAACGAACGAATAACATTTTCATTTAATCAATTTTGTTCGAAATTTTCATCAACGGCCCGGCTCGTTAGAGGGGGAGGGGTTAAACCGAAAAACGCTGCGAAATGAGAGAAAAATAGAGAGATGGCCTAGGATGGATATTTTTTCAGCTTTCAGATTTTTGTTAAACTGTGGATGTTCGTGGCATTTGTTTAGGATATGGTGAACATTATTCGCTGGAGATTTTGCCACGCTGATGTTTAACTAGTAATTTTTTAGTAAAAAGGTTATGTATCGTTCATCAGTTCATTATTCTTCATAGTCTGACATAACGTAATATAATTGGACATAAGCTGGTATAACTTTGACATAACCAAAGTTTTATGGAAAAACATGAAATTAGTATAATCTTTCAGTTTTTAGAATTGCGTCTTCGATATTCTATAATTTTCCCTTAACATAGAACATTTTAAATTTAATTTAAAAATTAAATCAACCCCTTGTGTCATTTCTGATCAAAGTTCGATTTTGGCACAAACTTGGTCCTCCCTCTCTACTGAACAGCGCAGCATCTATAAATTAACATAACCTTCCAGATTTTACAATTATTCCTCCGACATTCTCCTACAATCTTCCTTATTATAGAACATTTTGCATTTAATTAAAAAATCAAATCAATCTCTTACCGCATTTCCGATTAAACTTCCGCGATTCCGTCACGAACTTCGTAATTCCTCCCCATTGATCACCGCGTCGTCATCGTTTTATGAATCATCCCGAATTATCGTCGTCATCCTGGTACACAGGAGGAGGATCGGTAAGGGCGTCGGTTCGTCGAAAAGGGCCGGGCAATTAAAGCGAGCCGGCGATTCGAGATCGTCGACTTAAATCGAAACCGTCCACGAAAACACATTGGCGTCCGTCGGAGATATAGTCGCCGAATTCGTCGCCGGCGAATCGCGCGCCGCTATCGATGGGCCGTTTCGAATTTTGATGGGGGGGGGGGGGGGGGCCACCTTTCGGCCCCGTCGCAGTCGCTCGCGTGCGACTCGAGGGCTGACGGGGGTTGGCTTGCTCGGAGTTTGCCTTGGAACGCAACAGCTTGGCTCTCGCCTCGTCGCGCTCCGCAGCCCCGAATTAGGCTACCCGTGTGCTGCTCGCCCGTTCGCTGCTTTGTGAATAACACTTGTTGGAAATGTCTACTGGGTGTCCCTGTTCGTGCCACGCCAACTACGCCGCCGCCGCCGCCGCTGCCTGCGGTTTCTTCGGGACGCGGGAATAAGCTTCCCCGGAAACACCGGCAGCTTAACGCTTTGCTCTACCGGCTGTGCTCGTCGGTAATGGCGCCGCTAATGAGAGTGTCGTTGAAATCCGGACTGCGGATATTTAGGAAAATGTTTTTCCGAGAGCGACGAACGAAAATAGATTTCTGAAATATTAACCCTTCCCGGCCGAGTGCCGGCTACGATGCGCCATTAAAAATTATCTCGAAATCATTTCATTGAAATTCCTTTGTACTCAAAGGGCTATTGAAATTTTAAAGATTAGTAGGATAAAACTGGTACTCTAATTTTTATTCAAGCACAAGGAATTTGTTCTCTTGTTCATCCTTATTCTACTCCAATAACAATCCAGTGGAATAAACGATGAATTATCGGCCGATCACCGTGCTATAAAATATACCGTCACACGTACCCACAAGCATACTGCTCAGAATTCGAAATAAAATGAGCGAATTATTCGGAGATAAGTCGAACGCATTGTCCACCAAATTAGCATTCCCGGAGCGCAATCTGCGTGGAGCCTGGTAAAACGCCGAACGGCAAGAACGTTCTAACGACGCGGCCACCGAAATCATCGCGGGAAACGCAATTTGTCCGATGTCCGGCGAACGAAATATTTCGCGAGGAAATTGAATCAGCTTGCGCGCCGTACGAAAGGGGTTGGCCATTGACTACCGTCGGCGGCCGTTAGTTCCACGGCAAGGGAGCCCGAGCTTTCCCGTCGAACTTTGTAAGAGTGGAATTTTGTAGGAAAATTCTGTCGGCGTTTAGTCGACCGGACATCTGGGTCACCTTTTTTCTAGGGAATCGATCAACGAATGATGTAAAAAGGGCAGCGAGTTGTGAAACCGCTGAAACCTACGCCCCGCGTTGTGGGACCGGGGGTTACGTTCGAAAACCACCGGCTGATCAAGTGTGTTCGATAAGAGAACTGTGCTTTCTGGAACATGGGGGGAGGGGGAGCAGGGGAAACTTCGAATTCCGTCGCTTTTGTGACCCAGAATGCAAATTCCCGTTGCGAATGCCGGAGGAAAACCGGGAATCGAATTATGAAAGCTCGTTTCGTTCAACGGCACAATGTTTTTCCTATGAACTTTGTTACTTATTCGTGCTTTGCCGGGCTTCGCGAATTTTTTTATTCGATATATCGTGTTGTCGGGGTTGTACAGCGTGGATTTGAAAGACGCGCGGTTCTTTGTTCTCTTACCCTTTATCTCGAAGCAAATTATGGTCATTTATTGTAGTGAAAATGTTTTAAAAACTACAGATTTCTCTCAATCGTTTAAAAGTGCCGAAACTGCGATTTTTAATTATTTACAATCTGTACCAAAGTCAACCGATTTCGATAAAATTTTCTACACTTATTTCACCTATCATGGACTAGAATAAAAAAGTTAAAAATGGGAGAGCGAAGGGTGAAAAGTTGTCTGAATAAAAACCTCAGTCATCTTAACTGCAAGAAAGAATATCAAAATGTTGACATAACCTTAAATAAAAAGAATATCATCGTATCCGGGCGACATCTGTAACATCGCGCATGAAACACTTTAAAACAGCCGAGATCGGTGTCCTGCATAATTTCCAAAAACCTGGAACGATGAATTGTCTGACAGGGGTAAATTCTCCGAGCAAGTATTACACGGTTTTCGCGCAATCAGCGCCGAATCCGTGAAAGCGATCACCGAAAACCAGAGCAAACGAAAACAGGATTGCCGGTTAATCCGCGGGCGCGTCCGAATTGTCTAAAACAACGGTCGGCGCGCGTCGAACAGCGGCTTTCGTCGGCTTTCGAAAAAAATCCTCTTAAGACTTGGACCCCCCGATCCTGTTATGCCGGGGCAAAAGGTCGGTCGTTGCGACGCTAATTACGGCGTACAAAGGGAATTACTTGTTCGCAAAAAGGTCAGAACGCGAGCGGGGCGGGGGTCGGTCGGTCGGTTGGTCGTGTTCCCCGAAGCTTCTTACAATTCCAGCCATCCAATTAAATGGTTCGCACTGTCCCCGGCGCGCGACGCGAGGAGGTTTTCCGCGTTAATTACATCCGGCCGCGCGGCGTGTGGTTCCATTAAATTGAGGAATTTTTCAGCACCTACGAGCACACGGCAAGAGAGAACATGTTTAACGGGCCGCCTCCGTCGTCTGGCGGAGGCGGTTTGGTTTCTTCTTCGCCGAGGGCATTTGCAACCACGCGACGCGCGGCGCCGCGACGCGGCCCCACCGGTCTGTGTATCTGTCGGATCGTATGCAAATCTCTTGCGGCTTAATTACGCGAACACGCCTACTATATGAGGTTTCAGATCGTACGTAACGCGAACCGGAACCCAATATATTTCTCGGCCGATAAGAAGAAACCCCCCTCCTCTCGTATCCGAGCACCAGCAGAACCCCCCCCGTTATGGTAAGCCTAAAGCCTCTCTTGGCCTGGCATGGTCGCGCAAGCGCCCCGGTTAGGCCACCGACACCGCCTAACCGCCGTCGACGCGTTTCTGTTTATCTGCGGCCGCCTCCGCCGCGGCCCCTCAGCTTGTGCCACGCCTGGTTTACAAGTCTTTACACGACGATCGCCCCAATCTCTGATACCCGAAACCCGATTTCCCTTCCGACACGCTCGCTCTGATCAACCATCATCGCCGCTGTTACCGGACAATCGGCCTGCTAATGAACGTCTCGGCGAGATACCGATACCCCGTCGACTTTTTGCCGGATTCATGTAAGATGTTTAACACACCTTGAGCATTTTAACCAGTGACTCATACTGGAGATTTATAGCAGCTGATTTGTCAGGTGTAAATGTTACTCCGTTACCCGTTGCCATACTTTGAGTCAGACTCGAACCTCCTGGTGGAGGTTTCTAATAATATGCTGTTAGGTACGAATGTTCATACGTTCCTTTAACCCTTTGATGTACCAATTTCTTTGCAGTTACTACGATCAGGAATTTTTCGATTGGTATAATTTCTTCGAAGGGATAGCAAATTAATGTTTATTCCGTGCCTGAATTGACTAGAATGCTTAAATATTAATAACAAGGGATTAGAATTGTATTCTAATTTTAAAGAACAGAATAACTAATTTTAATGTAATTTTATGTATGTTAACGTTCCTCCGTAAATGCATGAAGCAGCAGTCTACTTATATGCAGCTGTATTACTTATTCAGCGGAGGATTTTGTAATTAAACTGTAAATTTTATGCATCGTGCTATTGTGGAACTTTACTTTATACGCGTACTCTTTCATAGTCTTTGATACAGGGGGTTGATCCTGTTTTATTTGCATGGACGTTCTCAGTCTCTGCTTTATATCCACGGTCGTGTAAGTATAAATATTTTAGAAGAATATTCACAATTTTAGAGAAAGATCCAAAAATATTATGGATTCTGTTTCAGATTTTATTTTGTTTAAATATTGCAAGTTTAATGTTGCATTCGCAGCAATTGAATTTTCTCGACGTTCGTACAATTGTTAAACTTTTATTTAGTTTATGAACTAACTATTCATTTAGATCATCAACTATCTCTTCATTTAGATCATAACCTAACTATTCATTCGGTTCATAACCTAACTATTCAGTTACTTTCTAACCTAGCTATTCAGTTACTTCATAAACTAAACATCTAAACCAAACTTTATAAACTAACTATTCACCCATTTCACTATCGAACATATTCCCGAAATTCATAAATATTTTTCGATATCGCAATTATGTTTAGAATTCGGCTTCCTTCCCTCCCGCCTTAATTCTAGCTAGTTTAACGAACATTAAAGAGCATCATATTTTTTCTCCCCCCCCCCCCCCCAGCCATTGCGAAACATCTATTCCGACGTTCAAAAGTTATCCGATATGTCGATATCGAACATAACTTTGCATATTTCAGAGTAATTCAGGCTGCCGGTCGATGGAAGAATATTGATAGCCATCTGTTCGATACCTTTTAAAGCTTTTAAACATTTTTCAAGTACATTTCAAAATATGCAAACGCGGGATCATAAATGCATGGAATGTAGAGAGACGCGCGGGCACACACATACATACATACATACGCGGGCCGTGTGCAGATATTTTAATATCGTGCACAATTTTAACTGTTCGCGCGAATTCTCGATCGTAAAAGTACAATTTAAATCGCCGCCTATAATTTCGCTGCATTAAACATTATATATATATAAAAAGAAGAGAGATATTCATCGAAACATTTATAATCTCTCGAATCGCTGTTTTCAAATTCGAACGGTAAAATTGATCGTTCCACGCTTTCCGGCTCGCGTTATCGCAGCGTTCTCGCGAAATTAGACCGCGAAAATCGTATTTGCCCGTCTGGCCGGTCTCCCCATTGTGTCGTCGTCATCGAAACTCGAAGAAGCAAGATCGAACAGAAATTCCACAGGGGTGTGGGTGAGGGAGGGAGGGGCGGTGCCCGAAAAGCCGGCCAACAATAGCATTAATGGCTTTTTGCTTTATTAGCCGGTGAATGGAGCGCAGGAGTCTCGATTTCGGTTAAATTACCAAACTCTCTCTCTCTCCTTCCCCCGTGTCTGCCGCTTGAACCTGTATGCAATATGAGCTTTGGCATTGTGTATTTACGTGTCTGGATTTCACTAGTTTCTCTGTTGTGGATGTAAATACAACGGCGGGGCGGGCGTCGCCGTGACGTAGTCATATCGCAAGGTTAGTTCGAGAGAGGACCGCGGCTGAATGGGGCAGAATGGGGCTTCGAGGGTTCGTGGAACAATAAGAGTACGACGAGCTGAAGACTCGGGGGCTCGGCCGAGATCGGCAAGATTCGATTACACCACGTATGCGCTCTCTCGCGCGCGCCCGCGTTATCCTCGATCACTACGTAATCGACGTGCTATTGTGCTATCCGTAGTTCAGCCACGGTTAATAATACTGGAAACTGTCGCTCAAAGGAAGTTGCTAATCAGTTGGCTGAAATCATAGCCAGGTCTCATTTTCCAGCGTTATTGTTTAATTACCATTTTGTTGGTCGAATTTACTGTTAAGATAATTTAGAATTAAGTTGATTCGTAGCTCGTTATTTATTTTAGACTTTTTAACATTTATTCTCAACCACCGGAGCTGTTATTTAATTTCTTTGTTTCCGCACAAAATTAACCCTTTTAGAATATCGTTGTTGGCTATTCCTGATAAAATATTGTCTTCTTAATATTTTTGCTAAATAACAATTTCGTTTCTTATCTAAAATATATTATACAGTTATACCTAAACTATATAATATATTTATACCTCAAATATATAATATATTTATACTTCAAAACAGAATTAATTTTATTATCCATATTTTTTTATTATTTTATTAAAATTTTATAAAAATTGTATTATCTCCACTTCATCTTTCATATAATTAAAATTGATTATTACTGCATTTATTTTCCTTGCAAGCATTCTATATGATTAGGAATTAAAAAAAAATATTTTTGAAAAACATCCCGAAGCCTGCAACAAAGTCGAAGCGTTATTTTTGGAATCGCATCTTGGCAGCCATTCCTAGAATCGCGGTTGAATTTAAAAAGACGCGGGGATCGCGGCTATCATCCCGCGAATTCGCCTGTCTCGTTACGATGTTTTCGCGTCGCCGTTCCCCGTCCGTACAATCGGGCTCGCAACGAGCCGGCGGCGGTCCGATTAACGCGAATCAAAGCGAATCGCCGGGCGATCGCACGCGGCGCTAGCGTTCGTTAACGGTGGACGGGATGTAAACAAATTATTTTGCGGCGAGAGAGGGCTCGCGCGCGCGAGCGGGGGAGGCGGACCGCGGAGTGTGTTTTTCTGCCACGGTCCCGAGGATCAAACCAGAGCACCGGTCGGGGCCGGGGGATTAAGTTCACAAAAGCGTTGTCTTATCAGGTTCCTTGCAGCCGTGTAATATTGCATTCACGGCCAAATTCATAATCAGATTACGGTGTACTATAGGTTAGAGTTTCAACTTTGCGCTTAATTAGCAGGCGATGAAGCCGGTTCGCCTCACAGTGTCCACGAGAGGGGGAGGGGGGAGGTGGAGGGGTATCAGCCCCCCGATGTTTAACTTCGCCTGATACAGAAAACCGAACTTTTTGCAATTAATTAATTCAAACAGCTTCGAAAATTTAATTAATTCCGCCGCGGATATATAGCCCGGGTCCCCCCACCGTCCCCCCGGCCCATTGATCGACCGCGGCGGCGGAGACGTTATTAAAACTCGCGGCAGATGTATGTACATCGAAACGGCGGGAATGCGTTTGCGAAAGGAGATTGATGAATCTGGCCCGTGATTAGTGGGAAATTGAGCGGCCGGGGGACTGTTGCGCGCTCTCCGCCCGCGGCCGGTTTTACTTTTTATCGCTAGTGTACCGCGGTTGTTCTTGTTTCGAAAATTACGCGATACGAACGATTTGATTCTAAAAACGATAATATTCTCTGTAAAATCCGCTTAACTATTTATACAAATTCCTTCCATTGAACATTTCACGCCTTGGTCTAAATTCTCTATTCATTCTCAGAACAATGGCTAACAATATAACAGCATTGCTTTATTAATAAAATATTTAATTTACTACCAATTAATTAATTTGCGACAGAATCGTCTATTTCAAATATACAGCCGTGAAATAAATAAGAATTTAATAATATATTTACTCTATTTTCGATGCATTAAATCGATTAAAAGAAACAATTTGTATTCATTCATTTGTTGCCGAAGCTGGCTTAGACCTCGTAAATCAAATAGAATAAAATCGCGAATGGAAAAGGATTAGCCGTTGTTCCATTTATCCTGATTGAAACCCGGCAATGCAACATCCGTGACCCATTTTCCAAAGCAACCGCCCCCCCCCCTGCTAACTTTAATATTTCTTGATTCTAATCCCACGCAGCTTCCGGAATCATGCCCTCTCCTAGCAGCAAATCCAATTAGCATCGGCAAGGCATCAAGTTATCCCGAGCAGACACGTCAGAAGTAGACACGATGCCGCATCCCCCATACAGCGGCCGATTTTAATTCCATTAACGGCAAATTCTAATCAGTAAACGTAGCCTAAACCTGTTAAAGAAGTTACCTGCCACGGTTCGCGATTAGGGGTGCGGCGCGCGTCTTCCCACGAGAAACACACGTTTCAAAGAAGATCGGCGCCTTTGTGCTTCTAACTAAATTATTCTATTTTTGCGGTCGATTTGATTAATTTACAAAATTTTTGATCAATTAATATATTTCGTAGGGTTGGTTACACTTATCTAAATTATAGGTAGCAAAATAATTTATGAAATAAGACGAGGATACCTAGTGTAAAAGATAACTTTGTTAGAGAATTAATAAAACTGAGCACAATAATATTAGGCACCAATTAAAAAATATCCACCTACGTCTCAGTTTATTTATTAACGTGATGAAACCTTGTCCACGTTCTAACTATGAATAAATTATAAATTCTAATTAACCAACACACGTAACATCATCTCACTTTCGTTCTCCCTTCGAATCTATTGTCTGCCGCTGCATTCTTCGAAGCTCGCATTTTAGTTAACAATTTGGGGGGGATAGGCAGCGCGGTACGAGTTAGCTGTAGAAGCACAGCGTCTCAGGGTGCGTTAAGTTGACTCCCGCGCATAATTCTTGCAGGCTGCTTCCGAAACGGTCTAAGGCTTCGTTGTATGAACCGGTTCTAATGCCTCCGCCAGTAATACCACCTATTCCTTGGTGGAGAGAGAGGAGAGAGAGAGGAGAGTAAGAGAGAGAGCCGGCGCGTCGGTGGTGGCTGGCACGGCTCGTTCCAGGGGGCCGTAGACTACTTTGGCTGTCATGGTGTTTGCGGGGGCAGAAGCTGGCGCGCCGCGGAAAGGTGTACAGATAGGGTAGCAAGAGCCAAGGGGGAAGGGCTCCGGGGCTCTGTGGGAACGGAAGAGGTTCGGAAGGGTAGCTCTTTGGTTGCCGACAGTGCCTACTTTGAAATTATACAGCGTTTATGCCCTTATTAATGCGAGTCCTAGCAGATACGGTTGGAGATTGAGGAGGTTGAGTTATGACTCAGCCCTGCTCGTTCCTTGGCCGCTTTTGAGCCGGCACCGCCATAATGCCCCGTGATTAATCCCTCGGGGCACGGCCGGCTGCCAGTACCGACGGCGCATCTCTCGCCACCTACGCCCTCTTCCCTCCGCCGCCGATCCCCTCTTCCTCTCTCCAAGGGGAGAGATTCTCCCGTCTCCCTCTCTCTTCCGCTCTCCAGCTCTCGCATTCTCTGTCTCTACCTCTCTTTAGTTCTTTTTGGTTCTCTCTCCCTCTCTCTCTCTCTCTCTCTCTCTCTCTCTCTCTCTCTCTCTCCCTCTCCGTGTCTCTCTTTTTCTCTTTCTCTCTTTCATTATCTACATTTCTTTTGAATTTTTAGCTTTCTTTAGCTCTCTTTAGTTCTCTTTAGCTTTCTTTGGCACGCTCTTACCTGTTTCTAGCTTTCTATGGTTTCCTATTGTCTTTTTTAGTTCTCAGTAGCAATGGAAGCAGCTTTACCTTTGTTATGAAAGTGTATTCATTGGGTTGTGTAGAAAAATTAAGTTTGGGAGGTATTGGCTCCCTTTAGCTGCCCCTATTTCACTGCAACTACCCCTTGAACTTTATACCTTTTCGTTACTCTTTAGCTGTCTTCAACCCTCTTTAGCACCCTGTTATTAGCTCCCTCTGTTTCTCTTTAGTTTTCATTAGGTCTTCTTAACTCCCTCTTAACTGTTTCTTGCTTTCTTTAGGTCCTTTTAGCTGCCTTTTGATTGTCTCTGGCTCTCTATAATTTTCTGTAGCTCTCTATATTTTGCTATAGCTCTCTGTGGCTCTTCATGGTTCTCTATGGCTCTCTATGGCTCGCTATAGCTCTCTATAGCTCTCTATGGTTCGCTATAATTCTCTATGGCTCTATAATTCTCTATATTCATCTAAAACTCTCTATATTTCAGTATAGCTCTCTATAGCTCTCTTCATCTCTCATTAACGTTAAATACAGCTCTACATTCGTTATGAGAACGTACCAATTTAGCTTCATAGAAATATTAATAGTTTCGGAGATATTGGCTTCCTCTAACATCCTCCAGCTAGCTCTTACACCCTCTGCCTCTCCATTCCTCCCTCTATCTATCTCTAGCTATCGATCTTCCTGTCTTTCTCTTAGTATCTCTCTGTCTCTGTCTTTCTCTGTCCAGCTCTCTGATCGCCTCTCGCTCTCTATCTGTCTCTATCTCTCTTTTCCTCTCGCCCCGTCTCTCTCTCCCTTCCACTCTATGTGTCTCTATCTCTTTCTCTCTCGCTCCATCTCTCTCCATTTCTCTCTACCAGCCTCTATCTCTCTTTTTCTCTCGCTCCATCCATCTCTCCGTCCCTCCCTATCTCTATCTCCGTGTCTCCGTTTCTCTGTGCACGCCAACCCCTAAGCTCCTCTCCGGCAGCCCAGCCACCTATCCGGCGCGGCACCTTCGGGGTACCAGGCCGCCGACGAAGATCAGTATTGCACGAGGTGTCCGGAATTTTAATACGCGGTTTTACCACTGCCAGCCGTCATCCTTGGGGCCCCGCCCTGTCGGAGAACTTATACACGGTCCCGCGCCGCGGGTGATCCCTAATTAGCCCCCGTCCGCCGCCGTTGCCGCCGCCATACACGCGTCGGCACCGTCTCCTAATTTTCTTTCATCCCTTTGCAGAGCCAGCCACGGTATTATCTTTCGATACGCTGGTCGGGGATGCTTGACTGGCAGCCGATCGAACGATTTCGCCGCGCTCTCGACTCTTTGTGAGCACTTTTTACCCGCTCTTCTACTTTCGCGGTTCGCGCGGAAATTTGCAATGAATGCTGCATCATTTCGGATACCACTGATCCGACGATTCTTGGAGATTAGGATGTGGTATTTTGGCTTGTGGTATTTTTGATAGTTTCACTGTCAGATTGATGATTGGAGGAGTGATAGGATACTTTTATTAAGATTTTTTAGATTTTGTTGAAATTTATTTTCTAATCTTTTATTAGAATATTAGATTAGAAATATTTAGAATAATTGAGACTGCACGATTACTGAATAAATACAGAAGAATATGCAAAATAATTTATAAAATAGTATACAAAATAATATATAAAATAATATACAAAATCATATTTAATTATTACCACGTCTCATATTTAATTATTAACGCTCTGCGCCCGCAATTTTACACACAATATTCGAATCAGGAAAACAATGTATCTAGCAGGTGCGAATACATTATTCGCTGCTTCTGGCCTCCATGGTCATTTTAATTCTGGTCCAAGTGCTCTAGGGTCCGGTTCGACCCAGGTTCGAAGAATTTCTCGCGGTTCCTCGGTGCACGATGATTCACTGACGCCGAGTGTCGTTTATATTAAGCACAATAAGACCGGCGCGGTTCAAAGAAGTATATTTAGAGACGGATGTACAGGGTTAGTCACGGAAATGTTTCGCCGTGCGCCGCGTGAAACGCGATTAATTGTATCAGCTTTCAGTACCGAACCGCGTGGAACAATACCAAATATCTTATCCCATAAATTAGATCTAAAATAAATTAATAATCTATCCACTTTAAAAACTCTTCAAATAAAAATCGATTGCCATAATATATATATTTTCTCTCTTTATCATTTCGTATCCCAATCTAACACGTTCGACCGAAACAACAATTTCTACCCCGATTTCGTTAACTCACCGGTGCAATTATTCGACGCCGTTGATTAGTCCGACATCAATCATTTCTAAACATAGATTCGCGAGCTGCGAAACAACCGTAATAAATGGACCGTGAGAGGAGAGACGCAAGCGCCCCTAAGAATCGCGTGCAATCGGCGGAACTGATTGAAACGAGCGTTAACAAAAAAAGAAGACTGCGACCGATACGCGAACCCGAGACCCCGGTTTCTCAGCAGTCGGCCAGTTAACATTTCTAATTGCTAATTGTCAATTGTCCCATGAACGGAATCGTCGCAACAATCGGCTCGTTAGACGTACTCGAGAGCGGCCCATTAAAGAAAACTGCAGCAATTTCGCGAATGTGCATTCAGAACAGGGACAGGAGAGAGAGAGAGAGAGGGGGGAGAGGGATCCTAAGATTATTTCATTCAGCCGGGAAAAATGTTCCATCGCCGTGGAATCCAAGGAAATTATGTTTTAGACGTTGCCGGATGATTGGTGATTCAAGATTCACATGGACGGAGAGCCGTTCCTCCGTATCGCGGCTTCTTCTTCATTTTTCTTCGGTCTCGCGGCGGAAGCGCGGAACGAATAAGCAGCGCCGAAAACCCGTAGGATAGGGTGAAAGACGAGGAGGAAATTTGCCGGGGTAAGGGGTGGTGGTGGGGCGCGAAGTGCGTTGAAAAGACTGTGTCCGCGCGACTATAAATTCCTCGGAGTCGGAGATGTATTTATACGCAGGAATTAATTCGGCGCCAGAGCGAATTAACCTTCTATGGCGTCCTGCCAGCCTTGGGCGCGCTGTTGATCCGATGGAATTCAACCGACCCGCGGATGTGTAATTGAATCGGCCGCAGCGGCGCTCGCTCGCCAGGGCGAACGTCATCAAACTCGGACACGTTCCGTTACCGATCAAGACCCGTTCCGAGAAAATTTCGCAATTCGATGAATTGCGGAAACGCTGAATTCATTTGCCGGCGACGGCTCTGTCAGATCGTTTCCAAAGTGCTCGATGGTTCGCCGATCGAATTTATGTATTCCCGCGATTCAAATTGACCATTTTGCAAATCAAATTCAGTGTTTCACGGGGCTGTATCTTTTTCGGATCGAATTGATGGTTTCTTGGATTAAAGGGAGCTTTCTTGGATCTATTTGAGGATTTTTTGATTAATGAAAGAGATACTTGAGATTAAATTGATTTTGTTGAGGTTAAGTTGATTTTTCTGAGAGTGAATTTGTTGAGGTCAAATTGACCTTTCTGAAATTAAGATGATTTTGTTGAGATTAGATTGACTTTTCTGAAATTAAGATGATTTCGTTGAGATTAGATTGACTTTTCTGAAATTAAATTGGTCTTGTTCAGAGCAAATTGATATTTCTGAAATTAAATTGACCTTGTTGAGATCAAATTGACCTTTCTGAAATTAAATTTCCTTTCTCAAAATTAAATTGAACTTTTCCCAAATAAAATTGACCTTTTCCTGAACAAATTCATTTTTCTCAGACCAACTCGACTTTTCTCAGATTAAATTGACCTTTCTCAAATTAAGTTAATCTTGTTCAGATCAACTCTACCTCGTCAGAAAACTCCATTACCAAACAACAAATTCATCCAATTCTCCTCTCCCATACATCGCTCCACAAAAATGAGAAAATTCTTAGACAACTTATCTGCTCGATAAACATTTAACAACGCAATCGATGGGTGGTCGCAGCACGCGGGAAAACAACCGCGTCGAAAGTTTCATCCAACTGTGCTGCTTGTCGGGTAAAGTGTGGGGAAAAGGCGGGCGAAGTTTCGCGCAGCGGCGTAATCAGAAAATCAGCGGGCCGGCGGACACTAAAAATTAGTGGTTGCATCCGCGCGGCGGTGTTTTGCCGTGCTCGTGGACCGTGCCGCACCGCGGCGCCAAGTGCATAATCCACGGCGAACGGGGTCGCTCGAATAATTATTTCGTAACGGGTATTATACAAGGCCGGCACCGTGACTGCGTTAGAATAATTTTAGTTCGGGAACATTTCAAGAGGTCCATTGTTGTTCTCATAATGCCCTGGGCTCCCCGTGTGTATCGTTTACGTCAGGCTGCTACGCCGTGCGTTCCACCGGCAGACATTGATGCAACGATTCATGGCCGCGCGTCCATTCCGCAATCCGAATATCATTCCGCCGCGTCATTAACACCGTGTTACGAGACTATAGTAATTAGACACTCTCTCGCCACTCTCCCTCTGTTCCTCTTTCTCCCTCTATCCCTATATCTCTCTCCCTGTTTCTCTCTCTCTCACTCTCTCTCACTCACTCTCACGCTCTCTCTCTCTCTCGCTCTCTATCTCTCTCTCCCTTCATCTATGTACAATCCCCTACGGCTCTCTCTTTCTCGCTCTGATCGATTGTACTTGTAACCAGATCGTCCGACGGACAAAAGCTGGAGACTTGGTACACGATAATGCACTAACCCGGGGTATTGCAGCTACGGGCTGGTGCAGCACGACCGAAACCGGAAGTCGAGACGATTAATTATAAAAGGTGAACGCGCCGCGAGTGTTTCTTTTTAAAACGCAGCCCGCGAGAGCGTCTCGGACGACGATGCTGCTTTCGCGACCGATACTATAGCAGTGTCGATCGATCGGTTTAACAGGATTGTGTTGCTGAAAGTCGATCCTTTTCCGTGGCATTCGATTCTCGTTACTCGTTGTTACAACAATGACAGAGTTATTACGGACGTCGTCTAAATTAGTTATTGGGTATGACCAACGCAAATGGAATTATTCAATTCGAATTGCTGGACTGCCGATTGTACGCGTTTGTGGTCGAAATTGCAGAATTAAATGTTAAAGGGTGAAGGATTGTAATTTTGTGGTAACCTTTTGATTTCATTTCAATGTTTTAGTAATTTGAAGGATCATTGTGGTAGTTCATCTGATTTTTAAACTTTTTTTTTGTAAGCTTTACCGCCCGATAATATTTAATCCCGATAACTTTTTATTGTTAATAACGTTTCATTTTTCGTTCAATTTAACGTAATCTTAACACGTTTCACTAATTAACATTGCGATGTCTCACCTGATTTTTAAGCTTTTCTCTAAGCTTCGCGGAAAATTAAAAACTTCTATCTTTCATATACTTAATTTTAATTGTAAAGGAAGGAACTAAATATACATGAAAAAATTTGATATACCTTGTAATATCTAATTATCTATTTTCCACTTGATAAAATTTAACCGCGAATGCAGCGGCGATTTTTTCTTCCTCGATTAATAAAAATTATTTATCGAAAGTTATAACAGTGTAAAATAAAATTATTATATCATCTATATAACTAATTACAATTGCAACACGTACGACAAATATAAAGACACGGTAACCGGCTCCTTTATTCTCAATCGTAGTCTCAATTTATTCTCAAGAAACGCTGCGTCCAAACGTTGCAAAAATGGTCCATCGCGGAGTCGCCTAATTCATTCCGGCGCCCGAACGAGCTGCGGAAACCGCTTACCCGTGCGCCACGGTGAACGCGGCGTCTCCGGGCCACGTTTGATTAACCGGGCCGATCGAACGGCGACGATCGTCGATCCGATCGCGTACAAATAAAACGTTCCCGTCGGATCGTCTCGCGAGACGTGAAACTCCTCGGGAAACATCGGCCGGCTACTAGCCTGTGGGGGGACGCGGGCACGTCGGTACGCGTCGCGCTGCTAAAAGTTCCCACACTCCCCCTCCAATGACGATGCATTCGTATGCAGCGTCCGGCGTTTCAAATCCCGTGCTATCCGAAACGGAGTTCCTTCTCAAAATCTCGTTTCCGAAATTGGCACATTTCCTCGCGGGTTTAGGAAGAAGTAAAAAAAGGGGGGAAAAAGGACAACAGAGACGGAAGAAAAGGACAACAGTGGCGGAGGAAAGGCGGAGAGAAAAGATGGAGAAACGCGACACGGTCGCCGCCGCGGCAAATCCACTTCGGGCTCTCAGGCCGATGGAGGGTCAAAGTGCAGCTCGCGTCGAAGCGTCGTCGTCGTCTCGATCCGCCCCGTGTGCCCAGTTTTATGTCGAACTCGGTCGGCCAATATTCTTCGGATCGGCTCTTGGCGAACGTTCCGCCGAAAATTCGCGGCCATCGTTTTTTTTTAAAAAGCGGACGCGTTGCTGTCTATAATTAACGCGTTCGCTGATATGTTAGTCGGCTGTACTGTGGCGACGCAGCTTAACACGTTCGTCGCCGCGTCACCCATATCTGGGTGACACTAATTTCTGACCAATCTTGAAAATTTATTTTTATTGCAATACATTCGAGCAACATGAATTCGACTATGATTTTTCGAATGCGAAAGAGTTCTAATGTCATCCCCTATGATAAATGTGAACTTTTTAGTTAATTATGACTAACTTAAAATTGTCTGCATTTAAAATTGACTAATTTACAATCGTCTGCAGTTAAAATTGTATCGATTCAAAATTGTCTTTATCTGAAATTGTCTTGATTAAAAATTTTCTTCATTTAATATTGTCTGAATTAAAAATTGTCTTGATCTAAAATTCTCTTTCTCTAAAGTTGTCACGATTAAAAATTCTTTTTACTCAAAATTGTCTCGATTAAAGATTCTCTTGATCTAAAATTGCCTTGATTCAAAATTCTTTCGATTTAAAAATGTCTTCATTAAAAATTATTTTCATCTAACATTGATTCGATAAGAAATTCTCTTGATCTAAAATTCTCTGGATCTAGAATTCCCTTTATCTAAAATTGCCTCGATTAAAAATTCTCTCGATCTAAAATCACCTCGCTTAAAACTCCCCCACCTTCGAACCCTCTCAATATAAAAATTACCCAAATTCGCAGCCTTAAAACAGCTCGCCATTCCACTCAAAAACTCGAAGTCTGAGCATCGTCTGTAGCCAAATCCTACCCGTCGCAATTTTCATCGCAGCACAGGCATATAACAAAAATTTCGTATTTACGAACGGGGGGGGGGCGGATTTGGAAACACTAGGACCCGGCAATCGGCAGATATTTTTCATTTCCGGAAACCAGTTCCTCTCGCAATTGATTGTCTGCGACGAAAACAGGGGCATCGGCTGGGGACAGGGGTCGCGACACTCGGTGGTTCAGGGGTGGAGAGGCGGCGACGGGGGGGCGTCGAACAATAGAGCAGCGGTGGCGTGTTGCGAATTGCGTGTGCGGCAGGCAAGACACCGGCATGGAACGGGTATGACGGCCATAAAGTATTCAAAAGGAGGCCGGCGCGCGTTTTCGGTGTCGTTGGGAACCGTTGTTTGACTTATAGCAAAACAATCGGCGAATAGTCGGCATTATTCGTACGTGATCGGGGCGGTGAAAAGCAAATTGCCTAGGCACCAAATTGATTTCCCGCCATTCAACGGTCCACCCCCTCATACCTACCACCCCCCTCGTGGTACGCGAGATCTTGCCGCGCGCGCGGCGTTTGTCGGGCCCGGTGTAACCGAATATCCAGCAGCCGGGCGACCGTATTCGCGGACGTTGAACACGAAAAAAATAGCGGCCCCCGCGCGTACCCACCGCATACACACGTTTTTTTGCCCCGCGCGGACAATAGGAGCTATCTTAACCGTGGCTAACCGCGCGATCGTCGCCTTTTTTTTCACCGGCTGACGTTTGTTGGCTTTTTTCACGCGCCCGCAATTCCGACTGCCAATTTCACCGAAGTCCAAGCAAAATACTTTCACGGGTCCTCTTTTTTTTTTGTTCCCTAACCGAGTCCCGTGACGCGTGTCGATCGATGTTTGTCGACGGTTCGACGTTTTTAGCTTCCGCAGGAATGTTGACACTCTGTATAATAATTCCCCATTGTTCTGTAGCGCCCGCTGGATAAGCAGCGCATGGTCACGAGTTTCTATTTTCTATTCTTGGGATCTTGCTTGGTTGCGTCGGCGATGTGCAACTATTGTTGCTATTGCGATGCTGAAATATTTGTGGCTTTTTGGTGTTGAAAGGGATTTTTAATATTTTAGCGATCGGACGTTCGGGTATGAACGTTTATGTTAGTGTAGAATAATTAAATATAGTAATTTCTTTATATTTTCATGACAGTGGTATTGGACAGTGTTTACTTTATTTATTTTATAATTAAAAATCGTAGAATAATATGGTGGAGATACTTATTTATTGTGAAATTAATATACTTATTTATTATGATATAAATTTTTATTATTATAGATAAAAACTTTTATTATTATAGAACAAATACACTTGAAATATACGATACAATTTCGCCCTATTAACCCTTTGCAGTACCTTTACTTTCATAATTACTTATAAAATCAATATTTATAGTATGCCTGCAATTAAAGCAGTGCTTAAACATTGACAACGAAAAAACAGAATTTTATTTCAATTTATTTTTTAAATTGAAAAAAAATAGAATAACATCCCTACTTAACAAATCACGAGCCAAAATCCTCAAAATACAACTGGTTAAGAAAATGATTAAAAACAAATAAGCGCCAATAAACGCGCCAAGCAAGTAATCGCATGCGTTATTGTCATCGTCAATAAAACTCCCTCCAGTGTTTTAGCGATCGGGAATGCACAGAGGACGATCATCTATCCGCGTTATTGGCCCACGCAGACGCATCGAAAGTCGATGGCCGAAACGTTTTCCGCGGGCGAAGGGCGCCCGTCGTATTTCTCCATCGTGCAATCCACTGACAATTTATACGCATCGAACAGCGGCGCGGGGACCGTGTTCCGGTGGGTGAGGTGGAGGGCCACGGGGGTCAGAGAGGACCTTACGGTACACGTTGAAGTATCAATATACTGAGTGTATCGGGCCATAGCGTCGACGTTAGGGGGCTCTCAAGGAAAACTAAACCGCCGGCATAAAGTGAAAAATTTATGTCGCGGCGGTTGTCGTTACGCTCGCGGTCCATATGGTAATGCGGCCTCCTCCCCGGTTGCCTCTCTCTGTCTCTCGATGGCTTCAAAAGTGCGCGCGGCAAAAGTCTGCGAAAGTGTGCGAGAAACTGTTTATGCAAATTGCGGCCGCGTTGTTTCATTGGCGTGGACAATACGAGGCGCGGCGGCGGCGGCGCGAGAGCGTTATATCGCCCCCCCCTCGTATATTTCTCCGTTTACATCGTCGCCGTAACACTCCTCGCCGTTATTCACCGCGGCGCAGTTGTTAAACATGGATTTTTACATTTTCGAGTTCGTCGGCTTTCAAATTTGAGTGCGAGCCTGTCGTAACATTTTCGTCGCTCGTAGCACGGAATTATTCTACGGGCGCGATGCGACGCGGGATTCGCCGAGACTCGGCTGGCCGGTGCTGGATGTTTCTACTTAAATTCGCACCGGCATTGTTTAACTTAGCAGACTTAGCAATTTTTGCTTTATTCGTATTTGGATCGTTTAGAAAATGACGTTGGAATACCTTGGTTTTTTTAGTAGTATATTTGGAGAAATGAGGGTGCTATTTTATTTATAATCGAAAGGATTGATAAAGCAAAGATGATTTTAAATGAAAATTGGAAAGTATCGAATTTAAGTTACGGTATTACGAGGATAAATGTTCTATAGTAAAATATATAATATTCTATAAAATTCAGTGTAACTATAATACGGCAACAGAATGTTTAAATATTACAGTAATTTGTTTTAATAATTGGAAAAATTTTATATGGTTTTTGACTTTTTAAAGTGCCTTGAAAAAGTGAGACATTTAAATCGAATAATGGAAATATATTTTAATACACTGAATAATGGAACTATATTTAAATACACCGAATAATAGAAATATATTTAAGTACGCCGAATAATTAATAAATTGAAATATGCTATTAAACGTTCAAATATATTTTAAAATAATTTTATAACCACGATGGCGTACACTTAATTTTTATAAAGATTACAATTTGTATAGAATGCGGAGAGTGTAACAGGTCTGACCCGTATCGGTCTATTCTACTGATAACCCCTGTAATCTTGTATTATAAATATCGATTAGCGATAGTCGATGTCACTTTTGCGTTGCTTTTTGCAGGAAGTCACTTAATTTCTCGATTTTATCATGAAATATTCATGGCAGCATAATGGAATATGTTAATAGAAGCTTTTGTTTTTTGGAAACTCGAACGGTTCTTTCGCTAATTAATTACTTGTTCTGCATATTATAGCATTTTTGCCATTTATGGCAGTAATTTATGGTAACAGATAAATGCAATAATATTATATATATTTATACTATGTATATTTATACTATGTATATTATGTAATTATATAAAACGTATATATAAAATGCACTTCACAGCTTAAAATGGAAATACTGTGCACTAGAAAAATGATTTCAGATTTACAGTAAAAAGTTACAGTTAACCCTTCGCGGTCGAGTGGCGACTCCAAGGCGCCGCTAAAAATTATTATGCCACGTATCAAAATCATTTTTATCGAATTCACTCGTATTCAGAAAATTGTCAAAAGCTGTCAACCGTTGCAGAAATCGCAAAATTTAATTTCACAAATGTACAAAATGCTCCAATTTATATAAAATGTACACGCTGCGAGTCTAAAAAATGACTTTGGATGTCCGCTTGAAACGGCTCCGTGAGCAGATGGTTAAACGTTTCCGCGCCGAAATGAACGATCACGGTACAAACGTCGTCGATTCTCCGGGCGCGCGACAGATCATAAAGCACGGTTACCCTGAAGCAGTTCTCGCCTTTCTGTTCCAGATACCGGCGAGCGTGCACGAGGCCCGGTCCTGCGACAGTCGTTGACGGGTGAGTACCCGCTAACACGCGGTCCCCGATTTAATTGACAGCGAACGGTTCCGCCGCCCGTGTAAATACGATCCGAGGACAGATTATAAATCAACGGCGGCGGCGAGGGGGGGCTACCCGTTCTCCCCGCTAATGGACGCTTTTACGATCGTTCATTGCTGCAAAGTGCGTCATAAAGAACCTAATGAACGTCATCCGCGCCGTGATGCTATCTTTATAAATTCGCGCGACGGGCCGGGCGAGCACCGCGGTCCGCTCGCACTTGTTACCTGTCCGATTCAGTTTCATCTTCCCGCTATCTTTAGTTCGCGACGCCTCCGTGTCGCCGTCGTAAACGAACCGGCCGAAAATGAGAGACGCGGCCGACGGAAAAATCGGCCGAGACGAGGCGTCGCGAGAGAGCAAACGCGGAAATGGGAATCGAGCCTTCCTTTTCTTATTTTCGCATCGTTCACGGTATAATAAATAGCTAATTATCTATAAATAGCTAATTATATAAAAATTAATATTTTAATTAGATACACATTTTATATATTTTATAACAAAATTATCGCGAACGCGAGCGATTGTAAAATACAATCTAAATTCTCGATTGAAACATTGCCACTACGGTTTTATTATTTTACATAGAAATAAAAAATAATAACAGATCGGAAATGAATAATTCTAAAGAAAGGGGCGTGTGTGTTTTATTTAAAACATCGAACGTTTACATCGTAGAGTTTATAAAATTCTGTTTTTTAAACGACTATTGCGATCAAATAAATCTCGCGGTAATAATCGTCTGTATTAATAAACGATACGGAGAATTTTATATTGTTCGAATTACTCTTTTTCATCTCGTGTAAAAATCATCGGTAATGGAGTCGACGGGAAGCTTGACAGAAATGTTGGTTTCGCATTAGGGAAGGCTAAATAATGCATGCTTTTAAGACAATAAATATTTGAGGAACGAACTATAACGTCGCTCGATTAACACAGAGAATGGCACTTTAACAAATGAATAATATATAGGATTGATTATCTTCGAGCCTTATGCATGCGTTTTTATTTCTTTGACAGAAGATCGCCGGATTTCGAGCCACGTTTAATTGACGCTCATTTGATCGACGTTTAAAGTTTACAATAAATTATTCTATCAGACGGTGCACGTCAGGATAGTCTAGCATAATTAATTTCATACTTATCATACAAACCACACCGAATCATTTAAATTCATTTAAATTCATTTAAATACCAGAAAAATGACTTCAACTCTTTCGTTTCTTATTTCCTCATTTACTCTACTGAAACTAATAAAGCATCCCATATAAAATTACTAAAATAACAATTAAAAAATCAAAAAATCAGCTAACATCAAAATTATATAAAAATATAATTTAAATAATCAAACCTATAGAAAAATATCACTTAAATAATGAAAACTATATAAAAATATAATTTAAATAATCAAGCCTATACAAAAATACCACTTAAATAATGAAAACTATATAAAAATATAATTTAAATAATCAAAGTTATTTCCACTAAAATGAACAGGAAAATAGCATAAACAGGGCACAGTAATTGGTCCCTTGACCCAAGCATCTTGGCCGGGGAATCCCGTGTCCGAGCGCGGCGCTCGACGAAAGCACAGCTTCCGCGATCGGCAAAAAATAATCGGTGACACCGAAACAGATAGAGGGGGCAGAGGGGGTGGTAGCAGGGAGGGGCAGCATCCCCAAATAAAAGCGCTCGAATAAATATCGCTCGACTTGAAACGTTTTCGGAGGGCGCGGCCGCCGGGCAAAAAAATAAAACTTTTGTGACCCGCGGATTACTCAGTTTTCGGAAATGTTTGCACAACCGAATTCCCTGTTGACGGTCCCCCCGCCGTTCGAGAGAAACGTTCCTCCAGCCTCTGTATTTCTCCCCTCCCCGCGTGTCGTTTCCCGTTCCCGCGTCCGTTTTATAAGCAGATCCGCGCGCGCGATTTCCGCGCGCGTGTCTCGACGCCGGTTGTTTTCCGCGCGCTAATTACACGGTGTGGCGTCGCGGGGATGGACGGAAGATTTTTACGGGGTCAACCGAAACGAAAAGCGGACGTTCGACTAGGCGGGATATCCGCGTCCGGTTTTTTGCCGGCCGGTGTTCGGCCGACTTCGACCGTCGCAAAAAGATCGTTAGCGGGATCTAGCGAACGGCGGGGGTATATCGCCGGCGACGCTTATCGATTCTAATTTACCGGAAAGTCATTATCGCGGAAAAAGTCATCGGCCGGGCCCGCGGTATTATCGGATTTCCGCGACGGCTACGTCCCGCCTCTCTACGGGCGGACGCGTGAAATAATAATTAGGAACGGTCGATCCCTGTTTACACGAGTCCACGGTTTTTACCTTTGTCGCGGCAGAAATTAGCTCGCCCGGATTATATTTCGCGCAATTGCTCGCTCGACAGCCGGGCGCTGGCGGTGTGTGTGTGTGTGTGTGTCCGCGCGACTGCTTGTCGGACCTGCTGATTACGAGCCATGAAAGCTTAACAGCGCGCGAGCCCGCGGAAATACTTGCGAAAGGAATATCGGATTTAGCACTTACAGAAATGAAGATTTTATTGACCGATGTCCGGGCACCTTTTGCGTTGCTATTTATTTTTGTGTGTCGGGGGAAGTGGCGTTGGGAATATTAATTGATCAATGGTGGTGGAAGGGTTAAGGGGTGAGTTGTATTAAATTGGGATATTTGGTTTGCGAAAGCGTTGTTTTCATTTTTAGAATGATTAAACTCTAAGTATAGAGGGCGGAGTGAAAGGAGCTTTTGAAATATGATAGTGAACGACGTATTTTATTTATACTGTATTATATTATTTAATATAAATACTAGAAAATAAAATACTGGAAAATAAAATGTATACTATATAACTATAAAATTGATAACAATAATAATATTAAATTAACACATCATTTCGAAGCTATAAAAATTCTAACCAGTCAAAACAATTTTTCTAATCGGTTTTTATCTCTTCTAACAATCACAAACAATTTTTATTCCTACCAAAAATCCATAATAACGACGACTAAATAAAAGAATATTCCTAAAAACGATATATCTATTAAACAATCGCGAAATATTTTGCGCTCGGATAGCAACATTTCCGCACGCGTGCTCCGAAGAGGTGGGCCGCATAAAATTGTTAGTTAAGCAACAAGAAAATGGACTGAGAGAGCAGATAACGGCGCGGCCCGTCGACAATGCTCGCGTCAAGTAGAAATAACCTGCAATAGACAGACCCCCCGGTCGGGGGCCAAGTCGCGCGCGTTCAGCAGCACGCGTACTCGACAAATTTTCGAAATCGATTTTCTCGCTCGGGAAAGCACACCCGTACAGAGGAATTTCGTTTTACTTTTTCAATCTAGTTTCGCAGAAGCAATCACCTTATTCACAATTCCGCTATCGTTGTGGTCACACCTCTCAAATTTCGGAAATGCTTTCGGCAGAGGGGAGTGGGGAGAGGCTTGTCGACATTTTACCCGGGAAGCCAAGGAAACGTTCCATTTAATTTTGATGCTCCGGTGCGCGCGCGCGCGCGCGCGGCCCCGGAGTCCCCGCGCGAAATCATTTATTTATTATTCAGTCGTCCACGGCACGATATTTCCACTTGTTGGAAATGCTATGGCATATTTGGGCAAGAAAATAATAATAATAGTTTGTTTCAATATTGCTTCGTTGTAATATTCATTTCTTGGTATAACAATTTGCTAGAGGAATAATTTATACAACGATTTACTAGAATAATAATTTGTTGCTACAATTATTTATTCGCAAAATAACTTATTAGTACAATTATTTATTGGCGGAATAATTTATTAGCACAATAATTTACTAAAATACTAATTTATTAAAATAACAATTCGTCGAAATAATAATTATTTATCTATAAGAGAAAATAAGAAAATAAAAAATATAATGATAGAGAAAATAATAATCAAAATATTTAAAAATAAAGTAGAAAGTATAAAGAAAATAATATAATATAACCTTTTTATTTAATACATGTAACCTATTTAATACTAAATAAAGTATCAACAAATAAAAGGTACTCCCAACGCGTTCTATAAAAATATCTAAAAATCCAACTTTTTTTCTCTTAACCAGCAGTGAGATAATAATTAATAACAAGCAATTTGTACGCGACAGAGAGATCTAGATACAATTGATTGATCAGAAGGCATCGTTGCAGGAAGCGTTGCGTCGAAAGATATCCGGCGACGCGTTTTTCGGGGGATATATCGCCGGCCGTGGTAAAGTACAGCCACGCGGAATTCGCCGGCGATATAAACCATCTCTTGTTTCCGCGTAAACAAGAATTATAGCCCGACCCAGTTTCCGGCTGCCGGTTCTCGCGCGGCTGGAAATTTTTGATTTTCGAAAATTGGCCGCGTTTTATTATACTCCGTAACCCGCTCTTCCGGACAGCCTCTCCTCTCCTCCCCTCCCCCGGCAACGTTCACCTCCACTCGAGGCTCACTCGAAGATGGATGTTATCTTATCATCTCGAGCATTTATCATAGGAAGCGCGGCCGTATTTTGTTGTGTATGCACAAGGCGGGCCCCCCCTCCGTTATTGATAGCAGGCACGAGGATAATATGATTCTTCTCCCGAGGATGTATAAAAAAGACCTGTTGAAGTGAAACTTCTTCGTTCGTGTTTCTCGCGAAGATCGAGATCGGTGATCGGCGAACGCGGTTCGTCTGATCATTGGCGTCTGTTTCTACTTAGTTGTCGACTGTGCCACTTGCTCGAACGTCCAATCAAATTTATTTGTTTTTTTTAAATGTTGTCTTGTAAAATGATGTGAACGATTTTTTGATTATTAATGTTAATATTAGGTTAATGGTGGATTATTAATATTGGATTTATATTGGAATAATATTGGATTAATATCGAATTTATATTGGAATAATATTGGATTAATTTTAGATTATTAATATTTGATTAATATTGCATTAATATTATGCTATTAATATTTATTTAATATTGGATTGATATTAGAGTAATGTCAGTTCATTACAATCTTTATATTAGACCGTTAATATCTTTAATTTTTATAAAATAACAACTCCAATCCAGTCTATTAATTTCTGTAAAATAACAATTCCAATCCAATCTATTGATTTTTATAAAATAACAATTCCAATCCAATCTATTAATTTTGATAAAATAACACACATAATTCAATTCTCGTCCAATCAACTGATTTATACAAAATAACAAACACCAGTCGCATTTAGAATACGATTCGCCATTGCCGGCGTGGACCATCCAAGTCGATGATTTTTGGACCGGCCTGTATCACGTTTTCGTCCGCATTAACGAGCAAATGAGCCCGCCGAGTCAACAATATCGCATCGGGGGTGGCCGGCACGAAGTGGAATAATGGCGGATTTTCGTGCGTTCCGCCGCGCCGCTGCCTCGAAACTCACGTTCCTCCGATTGCGATCTCCTTTTGCCGGCCGCGATTCTTTTGTCGTGGACGAATCGCGGCCGATTTGTCGATGAATCTGTTAACATCCGGCGGACGTAAGTTATGTTCCGCGGGGCGAACGTACGCGCGCGCGCGCGCGCTCGCAGGGGCTGCGGTATTTACGCGGGATTGTTAATGTTTACTGCGCGCGTTGCGTGCGCGCGCGGCCCCCTCCCGTTATTGCTGAAATGACGTGAATAATTGGCCGAGTAATGCGCGTGCCGAGCTGCATCCAAATTGTTCGCTGATAATAATTCTTGCGAAATGAGATAAAGTCGGAATTGCTACGCCAATGAATGCGCGAGAGCCAAAGCGGCCGGATTCGATTCGCGACGGATTTATACTCGGCGCCGGGATAATTGTAATAATTATCGCGACGAATGGAAGATAAGATTTTCGATGAAATTCTTGCGTTACGCGGATCGGAGATATATAAATATAAAATTAATATATAGGCGCAACAAGTATAAAAATCGAGGTACGAGTTAAAAACGATTCGAGTAGAAATTCGAAATTAAATTAAAAATATTATTTTTTATAGTAAGAAGACAATAAATATGCAATCCTTAAATTAAATTTTCTATCATTTCACAAGAATAATAATCGAACGTCTTCCAACAAAATTCAGTGACCTGCGAACCTAACCTCTTTAACATTTAAAAAACGAAACAAAAGCCACCCGCTTCAATTTAAAAAAAAATTTATTCCATTGCAAATGATATCTCATCAGTTTCTCAAGTCACCGTATCAAATCGACGGACACAAATCATCTAATCTACGATCATGTCTAAAAATCATCGCTACCCAAAAATAGCTGCTACAACCAAAGCGACGCTGTAAAATTACACGGAGAAAATTCGTCCGAAAACGTATCTCGATTTTCGCGAAGTTCGCCACTTCGCCTCGTTTCTAAATAAATACTCGCTAAACCGTATTAAACATAGTTCGTTTACGAAAGTTCAACCAAAGCGAGACGGAGGGGCAGAGAGATCTTCTGAAATATATTTTCCAGCGCGCGAAATCTTCGAGACCGTGGCGGTGCGGCGAGAGGGGAGCCGGTTTTTCCGTTCGCGAAGTTAAAGCAAACTTAATTAAGGCTCGAACTTTAAAGAGGCGAAAGCTACGCTTTTGTGAGGAACGGCTCTCGTTCCGTTCCGCGAAAGTGCGTTCGAGTACACCGATCGATAAAAACGACATTTCATATTCGCCCGACCTAATAATTCAGATCCCCCGACCCTGATCTGTCAATGGCCCCGGCGATAGTTTCTGGGAGTATCCTCGATCGAACGTCCATCATCTTTCGTCCCGTGAAATATTGTTCGAATTTACGTTCGCTGTATGTTTTTTCTCTGCGCGTCGACGGTCGTGTTTGGTCTCGAGAGCGGAGCCCGATATATTAAATATATATATATATATAGATTATTCGAAACGTTTCCGTCGGAACAAAGGTACTTGTCCCAAATGAAATAATGCCGTCATTGTTTGACAGGATAGACATATTTTCTTTTGTAATCGCGGATGATATTCAATCGAATCGACGAACATTGGCTAATCCTTTTCGTTGACGGGAAACCGTACCGATCTCGACGTTCGAAAACCGCGTCGGCGTTCCTGTAAAATTATAATACGATTCTGTGACGAATTGTTTTAACGCGATGCAGTTCGTTGAATCGTTCACTCTTTGAAGACGAGAATTTTTTAATAAAAAATGATTGCTTTGGAAGGGCTTGGTTATCTAGCGAAGAAGTGAATGACGCCAACAGCGATGCGAGCTGATGTTAGTGTGTGAATAATTGAATTATATGGCTGCAATGTTTGCAGTAATATATATAATAATAATAATAATAATAATGTATACAGTAATATATATGATAATAATAATATATACAGTAATAATATACACAAAAATGATATATAAAATATAAGGTTAATACTTCCTCAATTAGATATTCATGCCTACTTTTACTATAGCAAAACTCGCGTATTCCATTAAAATTCTAAGAAATTTATTAGAATTTATTAATCGGCAAGCAAAGCTAACGGTGTCCCGTAAACTGATCCTGCAGCATCCGGCAGCTTCTACGTCGTCCTGGAGCGGAGTAACGATCCTCTCTCAACAGAGAGAGCGAGAGCGAGAGAGAGAGAGAGGCTTTTCACCGGGACGGAGCGACGGACCGATTATAAGGGCGAAGTGTCGAGTGGACCATTAAATCGCGGCCCGAGCAATTACATCGACCTACTCGTGTCCGATGATGTTGACTCGGCGCTTCTCCCGCGGCCCGTCAAAAGATTGTCCCCGTTTATTATTCGCTGGAGGATCGGCTCGCGATACGCAACAAGGAACCGGTCTTTCGTTCGAGTGCCCAAGGAATTGTAGACGGTCCGTGAGATATTATTGGACGTCTATGGGGGATGGGAGGGGAGGGGGGAGCGGAGTGTTGGCGGAGAGAGTGGGCCGGACGATCGGCGGTCGTTTGCGACGGTGTCTGTCTTATTTGGAATTGAAACGAGTCATTTAACGGGTGGAGAGGGACACTGCTTGAAGTTGTCGTCGCGGGAAGAAGAAACGACCCGGAGAAATCCGAGCGTCATAATTGATTCCCTTTGGTACCGTCGTCGCACAAAGCGCCGTGGAAAGAAGGCCGCTCAAAAGAAGTCTCCGGACTCGGGGAGATGGAGCTGAACCCGGGTTGCGAGGAAACGGTGGCTTCGTTAGCTTTTCGTAATTCGATCTGCATGCGAACAAGATACCATCGACAGGTTTTATGGTCACCACTTGATACTGC
Organism: Augochlora pura; assembly: GCF_028453695.1. Lineage (NCBI taxonomy): Eukaryota > Metazoa > Arthropoda > Insecta > Hymenoptera > Halictidae > Augochlora > Augochlora pura. The sequence goes on along the minus strand of NC_135775.1, from coordinate 23,909,975 downwards.
AAGCGTCCATGTGTCGCAAACGGCAACGCTTTTCTACGGGGAAAGGGTATTAATTTTTTAACAAAATTTATTGATTAAAGAATCGAAAGAGTCGTTTGATTGATATAGCTTTATTCGCTGGTGAATAATTCATACAATTACCGTGGTAACGTCATACAAAAATTCGAGGATACTGTTTATACATGCACCAAGTACTCTGCAAAATTTTATTCAAATATCTTACCCATGCTCCAGAAAATAAATTCTCAAAGTATCCCATAAGGACAATTCATAATTCCACTCTACAAGCTCCAAGACTACAGGCATCATTAAGTACTAAATAATTACTGCAATTTCGCCAACAGCGTCATATAAAAATTCACAATCCCAGTTTATACATGCACAAAGTACTCTGCAAAATGTAATTAAAATATCTCGCTCATATTCCATAAAAAAAATTCTCAAAGTATCCTATAGTCCGAACGAGGAACGCAGCGATCCAAAAATTTCGTTCTCCAAGAAACCTATCGCCATAATTGCGACAATCTTCGCAGCCAGCGACGTCCAAAAAATCAGGAGAGCTCCTAGATCATCCCCAAAGAAGTCCGCAAAGTTTCGTCCGGATCCGTCGCAGGGATTTCGCGAAAGAAATTGTCGAAGCGCGTCGAGTCGACCGTCGTTCTCTCGGAGGTCGAGAAACATGGACGATCGGGGATCTCGATCGCGGACGACAGCGGCAGTGGATCACCGGCGATTTCAATGTAACCCTTTAGCGGATAAGGGACGGTAAGACGTCGTCGAGCCGGGACATCCGGCTCCCGTCGAAATACTCCCGCGAAATATCGACGCGATTCCGATAACTTATGACGGGCCGGCGCGGCCTTCCCTCCTCGGTTCCCGCCACTTCCATGGTGATTGCCTTTTGTTACGGGTGAATGGCGTGGCCCGGCACTACGCCCTTTGCCGTCGTCGCGGGGAAAATGGAGCTCCTTCCTGCGGCACTCTTTCGCGGGACAACTTCTCTCCGGCTGAAACTGACCGCAGCCAGCGGGGAAAAGCGGGAGTCAAGCCGTGTACCGGTGCTGCTTGCACCGAAGAATGGACGCTCGAAAATCGATTCCGCTCCGAAGGATCGGCCCCGGGAAATTATCCTGGAGAAAGTTTTTCGGTGCTCGAACCGTCCCTAAGAAGCCACTCGAGCAGCTGCTTTATTTCGACCCCGTGGAAATCCGTCCGCCGCGATATCGATGCCAGAAACACGCCTTTGTCGCTTTTTTAGCTCGTTTTACAAGCCCTTTTTGAAACTTCGTTTGACGTTCTTTTGGGGTATTATTTTATATCAGTTGTGGTTGGTAAGATGTTTATTCTTTCTTGTAATTTTACAGGGAAATTTTACCTAGGATAATTGACCAATTAATTGGTATTTATAATATAATAATATTGGTCTATATCATATTCGACGGTTTTCCCTTAAAATTTCCAGCAACGCTCGAAAACGGCGCGGAAGAAATAATTTCGCGGCGCTCGCCGCGCCGGCAATTATCAAAATTTATGGTTCCGCGCGAATGGTCAATCAACTTCCGTTCTTGCCACGGGGCGGGAGGGAGAAAGGTTTCACGAAATGACGCACGGCTTAACCGGTTTTTTCGCCGGCCGTGCGCGCGCCGGCGGCGGCCGGGGACCGGGCTGAATAATGGCCGGGAAAATTCATTGAAGACGAGCGCCCCGGCGTTGCAATTAGTTTTTCCGCGTGCGGTAGAATGCGGCGGTTACCAATCCGTCGACGGAGAATTTAATTTTGTTACGCATGGAAAGGAATGCTTGTTCGCCGCCCGGCAGAGAGAGAGAAAAAAGAGAGAGAGCGGGGGGGGGGGGGGGAAAGGGGGCATCCCGGGCCGTTTGAAAATAGAATTCGAAAATTACGCCGGACATTATTCGATCGCGGAGCCGCTCCCGCTTGTCTTCGTTGTCCTCCCCCACCACTCCGCCGGGGCCGGAATGTTTTTACAAAGAATTTTACGAATTCGTTGGACGCATTCTTATCGAGCTCGTTTGCCTTTCGCCTCGATGACGGTCGCCTTTTATTGCCGATTTTCGAATTGGAAATGGAATTAAAAATCGAATTAAAAATGGAATTAAAAATCGAATTA
>NC_135775.1:23904064-23907746 GCF_028453695.1 Augochlora pura | reverse complement strand
GATATAGAGCGAGAGAGAAATAGATATAGAGCGAGAGAGAAATAGATTTAGAGCGAGACAGAGAGGCGGAGAGACATAGAGAGACAGGGGGATAGATAGAGAGAGAGACCGAGAGATAGGGAGAGACAGAGAGAGACTGAGAGATAGGGAGAGACAGAGAGAGACTGAGAGATATGGAGAGACGGAGAGAGAGACTGATAGAGAGAGACGCGGCCGCCGAAACTTCTGTTGCCCTCGAAACCGGCTCTATTCTCTGTTCGCCGTGTTCAAGGAGAGCCAGAGAGTTGGCCGCGCCGCCTAAAATTACCAACCGACCGAACGATATTTATAGTCACCGGTATCTAAAATTATTGTGGCTTGGGAAATTCTAACCGATACTAGGTGCAACCGGTGCTGCGGCCGGCGATACACGCGGCCAGGTGTGTGTACAACGCGGGGATCCGTGGCCGTGCGTCGGTGTGCGACTCGCCCCGGTTCTGCACGTACGAGCGCGTGAACGCGTGCGCGTGAACCAAGCGCGCATGTTACGCGCGTCGTGAGCCGATTTGCTTAATCTATTCGCCAGTTCCGCGTGTAATGGACATTATACAGTCACGTGTGACTGATGAGCCAACACGGAGGGAGAGAGAGAGAGAGAGAGAGAGAGGAGTGTGGATCTCGCGGGGAGGAACGGGTCGCCGGGAATCAGAGAGCTAGAGGCGTTTCAAAATTTCGTGCTCCGGACTCCGTCAACCCTTTCGCGTCCCGACGAAGCCTCGCTTCTATTGTTAAGCGTAAATCAGCCGGACCACCTTCTTGCCCCTCTCTCTCTCTCTCTCTCTCTCTCTCTTTATGGAGCCGATGACGTGGCAGAAATTATCCTCGCGGACTCTCTTTCCACGGGGGCCCATTGTTAACGCGGCCCCCCATAAATCATCGAATTCACGGCTGTACTCTTTCCGCGGGTGTTATTAGTCGCGCGATACACCGCGGATTTTTCACTTGCAATTTTCTTCGGATGCCGCGAGATCCGGGCCCAGATACCATCCCCGCCCCGCGCCGCCGTTGCCGCGTAGCCGCCGCCCGATTACGGAGGCGATAATGGACTGCGTTAGGGCTCGGATTAGGCTTTGATTTATGGGCTGGCTATGGGAACCGCGAGCGCTAACAGCGATCTCGCTGCGCCGCTATATGGCCTGCTGCTGCTGCCTCGATGACTCCTCGTCTTCCACCATTGTTTCCCGGGCTACGTCGCTTTTCCTTTTTTTCACGCTTTCTTGCTGAAAGTATTGTTTAACCCTTTTAGCGCCCGGTAATGATATATTGTTAATGGCTGCTCTCGGGGAAATATTTTTTTTCTTAGTAGGCTTGATAGGAGATTGGAGGGATTTTTTTATGTACAGAAGAAAAATAGTTCTCTTTTGATTTATGTATATTGTAGTTAATTTTCCAGATGTACGTTTCCCGTAAGAGACGTATTTCTTTTAAGAAAAATTAATTCGTCAAATTGCAGAAATAAAATGATAACTCGATGGATCTTGTTGCATTATTTCTAAATAATTACGACTTAACGTGTCATTTAAAATTTATATTAATAATAAAGTAATGAAGTAAAATAATAGAATAGTAATACAATACAAATTTACTATTTATAATAACTAACTATTAACTCGCGGAGTGCAAAGGGTGTGCATCTATAATAGAACCAATTATAAATATAAATTAACATTTAAATTATTTACAGACGCTGTTATATCCCCGCCAACTAATTCAAATTATCGACAATAACCTGTCGCATCTTCCAATTAATTTAGACATCCAGTACAAAATCCATAGTCCATTAATTCTACGAACCAGCTGTTCCTGCGCGCGCTTCAGTCGCCGAGCATTGTTATCAGTGAATTGTCATTCGATTGCGCAACGATTTGGGCAAGAACGTCGACGGCGTAAAGGCGTGACAAACCGCCCCCCCCCCCCTGCTTTCATTGTAGCAATCTATTTTCAAATCGTCGACGATACCGGCCGTCGTTATTAACTCGTCAGAAAGTCGACGCCTCTCTCGCAGAGACTCTCTCTCGCAGAGACTCTCTTGAGTCAGCCTCCCTCTCCCCGCAGAGCCTCTCTCTCTCTCTCTCTCTCTCTCGCAGAGACTCTCTCGAGTCAGCCTCTCTCTCTCTCTCTCTCTCTCTCTCTGTCTCTCGGAGGCTGGCCCCGCGCGCCTTTCTCGACACTTGCCAAGAAGAGAGGGCAACCGACGCGGATTCCGTCCGGTCATGCAACTATGCGAGAATGCATCGGCCCGTCGCCGACCGATGCACCTCCGTGCACCCGAGAAATTGCAGGTACGCGCGCGCTAGCCCCGGCCGGGAAACGACGTTTCTTTGCCCCACCCGGGTTACTAATGACGCCTCGCGGCCTCCTAATGACCAAGCCGCCGTCGTCGTCGCCGTGCCATAGAAACGGTGGCCCGTTTAATTGGCTTGTCATCTTTCGACAGAAACGCAGCTGCGTTCGATGCGCCGACCGGATTAAATCGCCCGTTCAATTTGGCAGACGAGCAAGTATTCGTTTTACACGCCGAAATAGTACGATATTATTCCCTCTTCTTGAAGGAACCGCCGGGTGCCGAGCTGGTCGCGCTTCGTGCGAGATGCAGTCGATGATATGCGCTCGCTATGTGTTTTATGGGGTTTTAGATTGGAGTGCATCTTGCTTTGACAGTTTATATTTTCATTTTAACTATGATTCTAAAATAATTCTTCCGAGGTATAACATTTCCATTTTCTATGACAAAATATTCTTTATATGAAATTGAATCTTGTAACTCGTGCAACAACAATTTTTTAATAATTTTTGAAATCTAATTTTTTGAAATATAAAAATTATTTTGGAACGTGGCTGTGAAAATTTTAGTCTTAGAGTCGCCGCTCGAGTGCAAAGGGTTAGTAGCATTAACTTATATATCATATAAATTAATAGTAACAATAAACTGTCCCAAAAGATCCTAATAGCAACAATAAACTATCCCAAAAAATTTTAATATTATAGTAATAATAAACTGTCTCAAAGGATCTTAATAGCAACAATAAACTTTCCCATGATCAACTCTGCCACCAAAACCGCTTTAAACAATTTTTAACGAAGATCGATCGAAGACCGATCGACGCGCTCCGAAGATGCGATCTGCTCGCTAAACGCGGATCGTTTAAGCATCGGTAACGAGCAGGGCACGGCGCATTTTGATCCGGAAACAGATTACGCGGCGGCAAAAAAAAATCCGTAAACGTAACGAACGAGGGGAGGGGGGGTCGGTCGCAATCGCGATGAACGTCGAGCAAAATTATTCAATTTAAACAACGATTCCGCGGCATCGAGTCGGGAACGAAAATCGTTTTGTCGGCTCGTCGAACAATTTTCCAGTCCTCCCTCCCTCCCTCCCTCCTCTGCCACCCTCCCGCCTCTTCGCCGGTGGGCCTTCTATTTTTACCCGGCATTTTTTTCCTTCCGTTTTTTTTTTTTTTGCAAATTTCGTTTCGCGCGCCGGCGGGCTCGGGTGTAAAATTATATTTACCATGGTCGGCGGGGTAAACCCAATAAAAATTTCAGTACGGTCACGCCTACGAGCCCGGAACAATGATACGCGATCGAAATCGCGCGACCATTTTGCGCCGGTGTACCTTTCGAAATTATAACGCGTTAGCGT
>NC_135775.1:23899720-23903964 GCF_028453695.1 Augochlora pura | reverse complement strand
GTAGTGTAGGTCCTTTGGAAAAATTGTGGAACCTGTAGGAAAAATTCTTGGCTTTATAGAACATTTTTAGAGTTGGTGAAAATGTAGTAGGCCCTCTAGAAAAATTTTAGAGCTTGTTGGAAAAGTTGTTGGCTCTATTGAAAATTATTAGAGTAGCTAAAAATATCGTAGGTCACGAGGAAAATTCTTAGGATCTGTGGAAAAATTGTAGGTCCTCAGGAAAAATCTTAGAGCCTGTAGGAAAAATTGTGGGCTCTATAGAAAATTAGTAGAGTATGGTGAAAATGATATAGGTCCTCTGGAAAAATTTTAGAGCTTGTTGGAAAAGTTGTTGGCTCTATAAAAAATGATTAGAGCTGATGAAAATGTAGTGCACCCTTTTAAAAAATTTTAGAGCCTGCGAAAGAGACTTTTGACTCTGTAGAAAATTATTACAAGTTAGTGAAAATGTAATAAACCCTCTGGAAAAATTTTGGAGCCCGCGGACAACTCGTGGCCCACTCGCCGCGTTCGTAAATCAGAACTGGAACGCGGGCAACGATACCGATTGGTGGAATTTAATATCGGCCGCGTTTCTATCAACCGGCCGTAAAAACGCGCGAAAACGTAACTGCCGGAAAATTGTTGTCGCAGGTTTCATAATGCTACGGCATCGGCGAAATCGAACGGCAATTAATTGCGCGAACCGCGGCGGCCGTGTGTTGAACTGTTTAATGACCGGCGCGGCGTGCCGGCGCGTTGCAGGCAACGATACAACTCTCGGGCAGGGCTTCGGTTTCGAAACTCGATCGGGATCGATCGGAAGGGCGATCCATTTTTCTTTTCCCGCGTTAGAAAATACAGCGTCGGCGGAACGTTCCGCGCGGACAAATGCCCCCGCGGCATCGGCCGGGGCGTTCCGCGTCGCTTCGAATCACCTGTTCGCACGGCGCCCCGTGCAAAGTGGAGGAATAATTATTTCGATTGAATAGTTACGTTTTCGATAGATCGCGGCCGGCGCAATCGACGCCATTATGAAAAGTAATTACTTTGGGCTTTAATTGAATTATCGGGGGAAGCGTGGACGTGTTAATTGCTCCTGCCCGTTTGTACCGACCAAGACCCGACGCAGCGCAATTGTTCTAACTGGATCGGCAAATGTCCGAACAATTTTTCGGCCGCGTTAAGAGCCTCGTTGCCGCCGGTAATCGTTCCCGAAAATAACAGCGGCATCGAATCGGTTTTTAATTGTATCCGGATATTGCGTTTCACTGTTTTTCGAATGGTCCCGTCGAGGCACCCGGTGTTTTTTCGAAATTGTACGATATTCTTGAATTAAGGCTGATATCGAGTTTATATACTTTCAACCGAGTCCAGCGACAAATTTACTATTTATACATAAATATACATTTTGCTAGAATTAAGCTCAATAATTAATTGTTTTTTAAATTGACCAAAGTGAGCGGTTTCTAATTTTTTCTTTTACAGTTACTAATAATCTAATATTTTCATTAGACAGTTTTAGATAAACGTTTTTAGGGAAGCATATATTACAGCAGACATTGCAGACAATTTAAATAGATCCGATAATATTTTAATTTGACAGAACACTATAACAAAACAAGGTCATAAAACAATATTCCCAAGTCGTGTTTATAATTCGGTCGGTTCTGTCGTTAAGAAACGCTGGACACACCGTGCGCTAATTAAAAATTCCGCCCCTCTTACCGCGGCATTGTTAATTCGTTCTTGAAAAACCGACGGTCCAATTATCGCAATGAAAGCAAACGGAACAGTTCGCGCGCGTCCCCCGAACAGTGCGGAGGTTTTCCAGAAAAGTGGATTTCGCCGAAGCCCCCCCCCCCACCCTCCCGCCCCGCGCGCCGAAAAAAAAGAAGACGGAAGGGGTTGGCGGAAAAAAAAAGAAGAACAAGCTGCAGAAATTTCGCATTTAGCCGAAGAAGAAAAGGTTTCCGCTTATTCTCCGGCCGGAGGGAGGGAGGGGAGGGGGTGGAGGGTGGAGGGTGGATCTTAAGAAAAGCTGCGAACATTTCTGAGCAACTTCTCTGACAAACTTATCGTACCCCTTTTCAAAGGCGCTTTCCTAAGTTTCCTTTCGGAAAAGTTTTACCTTGACCCAGCAGCGGCGGCCCGGAATGAAGTGCAGTGAGAATGCGCGCAACTGGTTGGCTGACAACTTTCCCGACACGTGAGAATTGCAGATGCTGTCGCGGGCTCTCTTGCTTTTAAATGTCTCCGCGAAACCTGTTAGTCCGTCGGTGGCCGTTCTCCTTCTTTACCCACCCCGATGCTCCTTTCTTTCCCCGGCCCTACGGCGCTCATAACGAGTCCCCCCCTCGAACTCGCCCGACCGTCGTCGAACACCGCTTCGATCATTTTTGCGGATTGATAATTTTTTTCTCTGTTTTTTTTACATCGTAGATATTGTCAAAATTTGTGATTGTTTTTACTGGGATGTTCAGCGAATTTTAGAGACAATATTTTGCGAGAAAGTTCAGGGATAATTGAAATATTTTGGGGTGTCGGACAAATTTTTTTGGGCCAGCAGAAGGGTTGTAGGTCCTTTGGAAAAATTTTAGGAGCAGTGAAAATGTCGTAGGTCGTAAGGAAAATTTTTAGGACCTGTGGGAAAATTGTAGGACCCTTAAAAATAATGTTAGAGCCTGTAGGAAAAATTGTTAGCTCTATAGAAAATTATTACAGTTGGTGAAAATGTAGCAGACTCTTTGGAAAAGTTCTAGAGCATGTGCGAAAACTTTTTGGCTCTAGAGAAAATTATTAGAGCCAAGAATATTACTGTAGGTCCTTTGGAAAAGTTCTAGAACGTGTGTGAAAACTTGTTAGCTCTATAGAACATTATTAGAGTCAAGAAAATTACTTTAGACCCTTTGGAAAAATTTTAGAGCCCATGAAAATATTTTTACGCCCCACAAAAGATATTTAAATCTATCAGAAAGGTGCATTAAAAATATTATAGCACCTAAGGAAAATTCCTAGGACCTGTGAAAAAAATTATAGATCCTGTAGAAAACTCAGAACCTCTGGTATAAATTATAGCACCTATAGAAACTTCCTCGAACCCCCGTTAAAATTATAGGTATTAGGACAAACTTTTAGGACCTGTGAAAAATGTGTGAGTCCCATAAAAAGTTGTTCGAACTACGGAAAATATTGCAGGAACTATAGAAAATTTTTAGAACCACCGGAAAAATATTCTATACCGTAAAAACAAATTCTAGAGCCTACGACAAACATTAAAATATAGCAGAGCTTCAGAGGAAATTCTTTTCTTTGATTTTTCTCAAACTCGCCTCAAGCAGACTGAATTTTGTTTCACCCAGACTGAAACTCGACACTGTCCCTCTCAATTAACCTCCAAAACTAAGAAACAAAGATCAAGCATAGTCTTCGAACAATTATTCTCAAAACCCACTTCGACGTTCGTAGCATCCATCACGTCGAAATTAGAAAATCTCGCCGCGATCGTCCGGCCCGCGTATAACTATTTTAAGCATGCAACACTTCCGCCACCAACCCCCCCCCCCCCCCCCCCCCCCCCCTCCCCTTGGATACTTTTTCTCGTCTTGATCGCTCCTGATTTTCGATCCCCGTGATGAGGTTGGAAGCTGCGTGAGAAGAAAATTGAAAGTTTACGGGGGAAAACTGGGAAAGTTCGGAGCGACGGGCTTCTGCCGAAGGAAATTTCAAAGTTTTGCAATTCTTTACGCGTTTGGGGGAATGGTAAATATGAAAAGTAGCAGTGGCCGCGTGTGCTGCTTCGACGAGAGAACCTTTCCAAACCCATTTCGGTTGCAATAATGTATCAGAATCGTTGCACTTGAGCGCGCCGGATGCATACGTAAATAAATTATTTATTTTAAAATAATACTTAAGAAAATTTTATTTTTAAATTATTAATTATAATGCACAAGGTAATATTGACAGAGAGAGAAGGTTTTTCCAAATTTGAAGACTGATTCTGGCAGATTCTAAAAACAGTAATAATAAACTCTGCGGATATTGCATTTGTTTAAAGTATGATAGGAGAAAAGGATCTTTGGTAGAATTATTGAACAAGGGTTATTTTTATCACGTAATTTATATCACATTTTTCCCATTAGGTACAAGTATTTTATAGAATAATTATTGAGGAGATATTCGATTTTCTGTCTGACCAATAACGATCTTTTCTACTATTATATGATTTATATTATATTTCTTTGTATTGCATACAATTATTTAAT
>NC_135775.1:23864311-23899620 GCF_028453695.1 Augochlora pura | reverse complement strand
GAAAATGGTTAAACAATGCTCCTCAACCGAAGGAAATATTTACGACGCAAAGGGAAGCACGGGAAATTCGATTCGTAAGGGCGGAGAGAGAGACCGTGGCAAAGGGAGCGAAACCATCCCCCGGACCTGCCCGGATAAAATCCAGTTTGACTAATTCTTGTCTCCTTTTGCTTATTCGTAATGACAGAATTACAACGGGAATTGCTGTCTGTTGTTCCGCGACGGGGAATTGCGATACCCCGTGGAAACCGCTTTCCCGGTTTTTCGCGCGGGGCCCTGCAGCGTCCGCCACGGGCGAACGGATCGCCGGGAAATCTGTGCGGCATTGTTCGAGGTTTTCTTGCCGTTTGTTAGATCACAGGGTCAGAACCTTGGATTCCGTGGATTTTCGCGGAGAAGGATCTAAATGGCAGGATGAAATGTTCCGTCAATATTTATTAGCTTTATTGTTGTATATTAGAGATATTTTATTTACTAATTTATGCTAATTTGATTTCTATCGATTTATATCGTAATAATTCGTACTGAATGATAGCAAATACCATTTCAGAATATATTACTAAAATCTGATTTACTCTGTAATTTATTTATTATATAGAATTCTAAAATAATATTTCTTTAATGGGGCTAGAATTTAAAATGGTAGAAATTATAACAATTTTCAACAAAGAATTTAATATAAATATATACATAAAATCAAAGTCGAAACCATCCTAATCGCAACATCCTTATTATACTAATCGACTCACCGTCGAATAAGCAATAATTTTCAAAAAATTGCAATCTCTCAAACTGATATATAACGAATAATTTATTACTTACTATATATTCAACATATTCTAATCGAAATTGAATCCGAAATTTATCTACTATAAAATTCTAAAGTAACCTAAGTTCGTTAGATCACGGGGTCGCGAAATCTTGGATATCATGGATTTTCGTGGGGGTGGGAAAAGATTCAATGGCAGGACGAAATGTCTGGATAAATCGAGCGCGCTTCGACCGCTCCTTCGAAATATGCATGAATTTATAATTCGATGACCGGCCATCGCTGTACGATTGATCGCGGGGGGCCAAATAATGTCCGCTGGATACAAGAGCGAATTTTCGAAACGCGTCAAAGGCAGGAATTTTGCAGCGCGAAGCGACCCGGTAATTCGCTTTGCAAATGTTCCGTGAGAAATCAGATTGTCGTTGATATAGCACGCGGGGGGATTAAGCGACTGGATCGAGGTCGAGCTCTCTCTCTCTCTCCCTCTCTTAAAGATCATAGAAAACGGCGAAACCGAAGCAGACCGCCTGGAACGCCATGGCTCGCGCGCTTTTCCCCGGAAAACAAGCTGGATACAACTCGCGCAAAAATATTTGATCGAAACCGGAGGTTTTGTAATAAATCGCTGACAACGGACTGAAAATTTCAAATCGGCCGATGAAGCTATCGGAGACGTGCCCGCCCGGAGATATTTTTATTGAATGCCGTCGCCGCGCACGCGAGAGAGTCGCCTGACAATGGGGATTTAATTTCGGTGATGGAATAAATTGAAAATTATATATCGCGCCGCGGGACGATGATTCCCGGCAGTTTGCGCGGCTGATTAAACGGATTTTATTGTAACTTTTATTGTTAACTAACGAGAGCCAGGTCGACCGGTTAATTAATCCTCGGCGTTGCTTTTACGTAGGACACGCGTTATATTATCTTACGCGCTATATTATTTTCTATAGGTTGGCACAGATGAGGAGTTTCCGTATGCTATGATATCGGCGAAATGTTCCCCGGCGTATTTTAATTAATACGCGTTACGGGAAATCCGGGGGATCGATTTTAACCGGCTCCGGTGTGTTGCGAATCTCTTTGCGAAATTGGGCGAGTTGTTAAAATCGTAATTGTGCAACGTTGATTTTCTTTGGTTTGGAAAAACCATGGTAAGATTTTTTGAGTTTTAGTATGGAGGGTGGTTCAATAATCGTAAATTGGAAATATAAAGGCTCGTTGTTTATATAATTTAATAAGGAATATTTAATTTGGTGTGTATCATTTAATATATATTAATACAGTCCATACAATTTAATATTAACTTTGTTCCCAGGCGCGCAATTTTGAATACAACGAAGCTATAATTACTATACAAAAATTACTACAATTACTATAAAAACAATTTTTCATAAAAAAAATAAATCCACTTTAGAACTATAAAAAATGAGTCCGCTTTAATAAAATTGAAAAAAAGAATTCCAAACCGAATATAACCTAGACTATATCACTGTATATAATATAATAAAGAATATCCAAGGTACACGACCCAGCGTGCGACGACAAATGTCGAAATCACCGCGAGCACAAACTGTAGAGATCGAAGCGATCCGGCGCTGTTGCAACGTGAAGTGCGCCACGGTAACGGGTTGTCAGCTGCAAATATAAATTTCTCCGGTCGCCTAATAATACCAGGGGGCGCCTCGAACGTGACGTCGGAACCGTCGAAATTCGGATTCGATGGGGAACTTATAACGGAGACGTAAGGTCGCGGCACGCGTCGCTACACGTTAATTGAATCGCTCGGACCGCGGGGAGATTAATTAGTTGTTACCGAACTCGCGATTCTACCGTATTTGTAGCTGATTCGCCGGCGAATAGTATAATATATTGTTTCGGGAGGGGAAACGGTTTTGTCGCGTCCGCGGAGACACCATCGGGGGGGCAACAACTGTAACAAAGAACAGGGTAGCGCGAATTGTTCCGATGGAAATGGATGACTAAAATCGGGCATTTCTCGCGCGCCCGCGGAGAAGTTTTACAGCGGATTCGCGCACGAACAGAGCGATTGGACAACCCTTTACCCGATTGCCATTTGTTTCATCTTTATTATTGCTCATGGAAAAGTATATTCTTTGATTTGGATTTTTTTTTAAATTTTGTTAAAAGGGGATTCATTTTTTAGAGTTTTAAAGTGGATTTATTTTTTTATGAGAATTTAGTTTTTTATAGTAATTAGTAATTATAGTAATTTCTTATAGTAATTATAGTAATTTTGTTATAGTAATTATAGCTTCATTATATTAAAAATTGCGCGCCTGGGATCAAAATTAATATATAGTCAACTGAATATAGAGATCTCGTTTTCAATTAAATCGATTAATGACAGACCGGAAAAATTATTATACTGATCAATACTATAATTTTTTAATTTCTTTATGACTTACCTATAACATTGACGAATTAATTGATAATATATAAATTCACTTCACAATTTTTATTCAATTGAATACAATATTTTAAATTAAGTAAAATGGTCAAGAAATCATAGACTTGCTATTTTTATATTCTAAACATTAAATTTGCAACGAAGCTCGTCCATTCGACGAGGTCTATTAAACCATCCCTTTTACAGAGAACAACAGGAACTTTGTTCTACAAGAACAAATTGAAATATATGACCTCGACAATAACAATTACCGTAGGGAATAGAAACGGAAAGGTCGCCGCCAATATTCGCCAAAATGATTGACCAATTAACAAGAAAAATCGCGAAGAAAATTCTAACGTTTTTCAATATTCTATGATTGAAATTTCCGATCGAGAGCGCACAGTATAACAAAAATTGTCCCTGTCCTACGCTCCCTCTAGCTATCGATCTATTAAAAGCTATTTTCACGTGGATACAAAAAAACACACACACACAAAAAATTTCGCGAATTTAGTATTAAAAAATTGAAATAATATTTGCGATATTTTCAGTCAGTTAGATATTTGATTTCGGCAAATAAATTAATTGAAATGAAATTAAAAAAATTTTTGAGGTTTTGTAGGATAAATAGGAAGCTAATTGTGCTTGAAAATTTTTAAGGGGCACAGTAATTGACTACTGCACAGTAGTTGGGTCCACTAGTTTATTACTAAGTTATTTGTCAAGCTATCAATTCAATTCAAATAAAAATATGTAGGATAGGTAGAAAGTTATTTATGCTTGTAAATATATGAAAGGCACAGTAACTAGCTCCACTACCTTATCTAAAAATTCTTTGCAAATCTATTAATTAAATTAAAATAAAAATACTCAATATATCTCGTACACTAAATACAAAATTAACTTTACCTGCAAATAAATGGAAAGACACAGTAATTGGCTACTGCACAGTAACTAGCTCCACTACCTTATCTCGAAATTCTTCGTCAAACCACCAAACGATTTAACCAAAAATATTCACCCCACCTCGTGCGACAAATATAAAATTAATAATACCTAAAAAGAATGAAAAGACACGGTAATTAGCTATCTTATAGTTGCCTCACGACCCTATAGCACGTTACGAAAACGGTATCTGGCGCAGAAGATTCGCTAATAGGCCAATGCTATGCCGCGAGGCATCTCGAGACGGTCGCTCCGATTAACCGCCGATGGATCGATGACGGGTTTGATCGTCGTCGGTGCCAAGCGGGAATGCTCGATCGCGCCGCTGACAATCGATCAAAGTACTTTCGAGGCTTATTTGCGGCCCGGAGCGCAGCTGCGCGCGGAAAGCTGGAATGCGGCGCGTGTGCCACGCGGAATGACTCACGAGGCGCGTGCTAAATTCAGACGGGCCGCGTCGCGAGCACGGCTCTCTCTCCGTTCTCTCTGGCCTCTTGGCCGCGCGACGGCACAACATTCGTCATAAACGAGGCCCCCCCTGCCCGCGGTAAAAAATATACGCTGGCGGGAATCGTAACGTAATACGGAACGCGTCGCGGCGCCTCGCGTCGACGCGGCCGACGCAGACGAATCGTCGCGGACGGGAACAGGTGCCAGAATTCAAAACGCCGTCGCGCTGGAGCCAACGTATGCGGGCTGGTAATCACCCGGAAATGATGAAGAATGTTTCCTCGTTGGAGTCGTATGTTTAGTTTTTATGGTTTTGTTAATATAGAGCAGGTAATTGAATTTATTTGTGTACGTTTCGTGGAGGAGTTTTGAAGGCAATTTTTGGTATTTTAAGAATTACTGTAACTAGTTTAATTTCAGTAGCTGATGATTTTAATAGTAATGATAATAATGATAGTAATAATAGTAATGGTAATAATGATAGTAATAATGATAATAATAATGTTTGTTCTTTCATGGAACGAAGCCTTCGTTACAAGATACAAAATAATATTCAGTGCACGAGTAAGAGTATATTTATTTTATTTAAATAAAATTTATAGTATATATAATCATAAGAATAATAATGGTGGTAATTAATATTAATATTTTACCGTGCACAGTGACGTCAATTAAATTCCTCGGTTGCACTAATATTACGCTAGTACTTATTACAGTATCACACTAAAAAATATATATGACATATAATATTATTAACATATATTATACTAAATAATATACTACATACTACTACATATAACAATACATTATTATAACATACAATATCATAATAACTAAAAGTCAAAATAAATAACACGAACATTGAAAATTGAGGTTATGTCAAGATAAAATTGCGTCAAATCGCGACGCCATTGCACTAAAAACCACGAATGAACGAACAGAAATGGAACACAGTGTTCAAACCATCTACATTCTGTCCACTAATTTTTCATCGCGTCCGCAACAAGTTTCCCAGCGTTCGACAAACGAAATTTCAAAAGCCCGTCGCGAAAAGAACTTGCCGTTCGGCTATTTCGTAACAGCTCTTACGAAGATTCGACCGAGCGCGGTCGCCACGACGGCTTTCCCCAAAATTAAAGGGTACACCCTCCCCCGGAGCAGCCGGGTTCGAAATCAAATTGAAATCAATTTCCCAGGTACGGAAGAGGCTGCGAGAAATTGGCCAAATCGTTTCGGTATTCCTTGGGTCGCCGAGTCGAAATCCTGAACCGCAACCGATCACCGCGATCCTACAATCTTTATCATATTTTTGTTGCCACCGAGTCGTGATAAAATTCTCTCAAATTGATAAGAAGAAAGAGAAGACTTCTCGCTTCTTAGAGAATTTTAGAATTTTATATTTTGTGATATAATTGGTTTAGGGTATTTCGTGGATTTTATGGCGAGTTGGTAAATGGAAGAATTTGGGGATTAAATCGATAAGAGGAAGGGGAAGACTTCCTGCTTCTTAGAGAATTTTAGATGAATTTTAGAATTCTATATTTTGTGATATACAAATTGGTTTAGGGTATCTCGTGGATTTTATGGCGCGCTGATAAATGGGAGAATTTGGGGATTTTATATTTTCTAGTGTGTTTATGTTAATTATCGTAATTCATTTACTTTATTTCACTTTATGCTACGTTGATAAATTGAAATAATTCAGAATTCTATATTCTATAGTGTGTTTAGTTTAATTATTTTATTCAGTTTAACTAGTTTAATTATTCTGTTCTTCGCGTAGCGATAGATCGAGCAATTATCGAGACTATGAAGCGTTCAATTCATTTCTCAGAATTTCTGACCCCATAAACAGCTTTGGTCATCATGCCCAGCGATTCAATCATCCCATAATCAGCGTATCAAACCGCAGACATTAATTCACCAAAATCGCGCGATAAAACCGTGCTCGGGCGTCGCGCGCCGCCTCGAATAACATTTTCAAGTATCGCGCGGGGGCGGCGTTCGTTGCCTTTTTCCCCCCTCCGGCGAGAGATCATAAATGCGGAAACGGAGCGTCAAGCTTTCCAAGCCAGGAGACCATACTTCTGCGTTCACGGCAACGAGGAAAAACACGGCGAACAAAGCTTTCAGACGAAAACGCGGAAAAACGGTACTTTCGGCGTTGTTTCGTCCTCGTTTCTCTCTCTCTCTCTCTCTCTCTCTCTCTCTCTCTCTCTCTGTCTCCTACTCTCGACGACGCCTCCGCATTTTTACACGGGGAATTTAGAAAAACCGAAATAAATTCGCCGCGCGTCAATCACGGATTCGTCCCGGATGCCAATACCTTTTTCATACTTCCGCGTCGAATAAACCCCCGGTGAGGGGGGTGGGGAGGGGAGGGAAGGGGGGTTCACACGTCCCGTGTCTAGCAACCGAATTAATCCGCGGGTCTTGATTAATGTGTCCGGCGTTTCTTACGTTGAATAATGAGTTTCCATACTGTTCGAGGACTTGGGGCGGCCGCGGGGAATTCTCCGAGGATTTTAACCCTTTGCGGGCGGGACAAGTGACGTGTAAGAGGCGACGGTCGGTGTTTACGGTGATATAATTTCTGGTTAAGTTGTACGAATTATTTTTGTTTTATATTCGAGTTGAGGGAATGTTGTGTGAATTATTAAATATTTTATGTAAATTATTTTTGTGTTGTATAGAAAGTTAGGTAATTGTATATAAATTATATTTGTATTTTATATAGATTAGGATAATTATGTATAAAAATTAATTATGTATATAAATTAAATTTGTTTGACACACGAATTAAGATAATTGGTAAACAATACGGCGACGTCCGCGCTGTTTAACCCTTTGCGGTCGAGATTCTAAAGCGCCGATCAAAAATGACCGTGCCACGTTTCAAAATAACTTTCATCGAGTTTACTTATATTTAGAAAATTATTAAGAGCTGTTGCACGAGTCACAAAATGCAATTCGAGGATGTATAAAATGGTTCTATAAAATGGAAACAGTGTAAGTCTGAACAAATATCTTGGATTTCCAGTCGAAATGGCTCCGACTGCGAATGGTTAAACATTTGCCGTCGCTCGGTTAGGCGACAGGGGACTAGGATTTTTGGAGTGGCGGTACCGCGCGCGTAGACACATTGCAAGGGAATCGTTTATCATGTCAAAATTATCTAATTATTCGCGGCGCGAGCAGAGCGAGAAGGGGGAAGGGGCGAAAGAGAGAGAGAGAGAGACAGAGAGAGCCGCGTGGAACACGCGTGTACGAGCGCGAGCGTGACGGAGGGCGCGGGGGGACGGGGGGAGAAGGGCCTGTACAAGCAGAAACGCATCGCCGCGGCGCGGCGTGTGTTACAATTCGCTGCTGTCGTCATCGATGTAATCTACGAGGCTATAATTTGCAGCCGCGGTTAAATTGAAAATTTCCCGGCGAAATGTCACGAAAAAATTACGCCGCAAATGGAACCGGCCGGCCGCCGTTTCTCAACTTATTTCCGCGACCCTTCCTCCGCCAATGGGAACAAACGCGACGCCCGCTTTCTTCATTTTCGCGATAACTTTCGCGTCACAAGATCAAATTTTACAGGATTTTAAACTCGCGAAAGTTCTTTATTTAACTTTCTTCGTTTGGGATTAATTTTATAATTTTTTAATATTGTAGTTGCAGTTTTGTTGACCGGGATGCTTTAGAATTGTAAGTACTGGTCAAATGACTGGGTTTTAAGATTTTATTTTATTAGTTTATGTAATGGAAGATTGTTAATAATATTTTTTATTGTTTTGCTGTGTCAGGAGAAATTTGATGATTTTTGTTTCTCGTATTGTTGAACGGAATTGTTATAGTTAGTGCAGCATAGTGTATTATAATATTTAGCATATTTTGTATAGCATAATATATAGTATATACTGTACTATATTATATAGTATAGACTGCAGTATAATATATGTAATTATATACTACAATTCAGAATTTAATCCATCCGATCCCTTCAAATTGTTAAGAAAAGATATATCTCCGGAGCCGTCGCATTTTGCAATCTCCATGCGGACACTTTCTTTATTTTGCATAAATATCCCCAGTCCAGTGATAACTTTTGGCGCTAGCTGAAAGTCGTTATTCAAGTGCAGATATCCGCGATGAAAATTTCGTGGTGCCAGGTTAGAGCGAATATTTCCGGACGGCGATGCTCCGAAAATGTAACGGGTGTGCTGATTTTATTAACTCTTTGCATAGTCGAGTGACGTCTCCAAAACAGCGCTAAAAATGGCTGTACACTGTTATAAATTATTGTAAGGAATTATAGAATTATTATCGAGTCGACAAATTGTATTTCTGAAATCCATAGATCTCGTTAAAGAAATTCATATTAAATAAAATAATTCTAATTGTAAAAAATTGTCTTTTTCAACAACTAAATTTCTCAGTCAATTCTTTTATCAATTAACTATTCTCTTAACTAATTCAAGAATGTGCAGAAAGCATTGTTAATTAATATACCCGAGGTTTCCATTCCGCGTCGCATCGATTCCCGATCGTTAACGACAACGCCCGACTTCTTCAGATCGAACCGAACCGATCGCGTGATCCATAAATCTTGATCGGACCGGGCAACGCACACCGGGGAGTGCTGGGAGCGTCGTATTGAGTAACGTAACATATAATTAGTATTAAATGTCGTGTAGTTTCCGCGACTATTGTCATTACCACCGCATTACATCGGGCTAACGATTCAGCCGCGTCGCGCTTATTTCCCGATTAAATCCCGCCGCGTGCCGTATGTAACTCGCGCATCGTAACTGAATAGTGATTAGAATAATTCATTGGATTATGCTAGCGCCGATTCCTGATTACACTCGGGCAACGGCGCGTCGCGTCGCGGCTCTCTTGCCAAACTTCGGTCCCGATACTCGTCCAACTCACGTTTTACAAGCGGATTTATCAGCGCGGAATCACCGTCGACTATTCCCACCTATACACGCTAATATATTATCGGCTATATAGTTGTTAATCGCGATCTATGCATTTTATGGTTAGTCACGGACGATTGTAAATGGCTCCGTGTAACGTGTAACGCGATCCGCGCGCGCGCGCGCGCGCGCGCGGAGATTCACGTTCCCGGCTTAGAACTCTGTTTATGGCGGTTCAGAAGGACAGTTATATTTGGCGAACTCTAATGCATAATGTCCTGTTATTCTATAAATACGGGGACACTGCCGTCTTGCGAGTTGCTAATATTTATTCCAACCTCGTTGTCCGGGAATGTTGAAGCAGCGACGTTTTTATCGCAGACTGAACTGTACTTAATTAACTATAGTATTGGTCTATAAGTATGATCGCGGTTTGGAAAATCGAAATCGCTTTTTAAATCGAATTTAAGTGAACGTGAGAGATTTTACGATTTTACGATAAACTATTAATAATAATAAAAGAGTTCTTGATATTTATTCTCAATTCTTTATTGTTCAGGAATATTAAACCATCGCCATTTTCATCACAGAATAAATTATCAATTTATAAATATGATCTCACTAAAGAAATTCAAAATTGCTTTCTAATAATTTAAACAAACGAGAAATATCTAAAAATATAATCTCAATGTTTAAAAATCAAAACCGCTCTCCAAATAGAATTTAAACAAACCCAGAATACCTCACTATCTTACAACAGAAAATCAATAACAAAAAATGAATTCTTACCCAACAATAACTGTAATATTAGACAATAAAAGTCCATAACTAAACGACCCCAAAAAGGAACAATAATAAAAAGATGTGCACACCACGAATCTAGATCAAACCAGAGTTTAAACGAACACAGGAGACTATTTTCGCTTAATAAATATTCAACGGAACGGCAAAAAAAGGTTTCGACTGAAATCCACTGACAAAAATCCGTCCGCCTCTGTCGGCCGGACACGTGTCTGAAACAATTGTTTAAGAATTTATGCCCGGCGCTAACTTCGGCTGCGGAGTAAATACACGTCGTACAGGTGCGATTCGTATCGGCTGGAGCGAAATCGGTCGTGTTTGACATAGACTTAAAAGTAGCTGTCGATGGAGCGAGCGCCGTAGATTTATGGCGCGGGGCACACGGTCGTAAAAATCGGAAGATCAAAGATCCCCGGGGTTTGCGGAGCTCCGTCCATCTTGGCCCCGTGCCGTCAAACATTCGCGGAAATAAAACTGTTTGCGTAGCGAATCGGCGGGGGCCGGTTTTAGAATACGGGGAAGACGGATTTGGAATTGTTTATAATATATATTACTACGGATAAAATACAGGCGGTTTCAAAAATCATTCGGAGTTGATGAATGGGTTCCTGAGGCGATTTGAAACAACTTTTTCCTTTAAACAAATTATCTACGATGCCTCGTTTCCGAGATATTAACAAAAAACTGTGACCAATGAGATGCGAGCTCCGTTGTCGCGAGGCTGCCGCGCCAATGAGTGGAACTAGGCTCCGCCCGCTCGCTGACTCAGCCTCGCCGAGTCAGCCGATCTGGTCTCTCATTGGTCAGCGTTTTTCGTTGATAACTCGTCAATGGTGGCTCGTAGAAAATTTTTGTAAAGGAAAAAGTTGCTCCAAATGATCTCAGGGATTCATCTTGTTTTTTCGAGTCATTTTCGGGACACCTTGTATATCGTTTGCGGAACGGACTCTCTCGGAGGAAACGCACGCGATGCCGCGATCTATCGCCGAAAATAAAACACCGGGACGGTTTTCACGGGCCCGAATGTATTCACGGCGACTTCCTTGCGTATCTCGGCCCCGTCTTCTCTTGTCTCTGCCGTGGATATTTCTTCGTGCATGAATCCGCGGCCGCTCTAAATAGAACGGTTGCCGCGCTTTGTGCACCGCGAAAGTACGCGTCTCGCTTTTGTCGCCGGCCATCCACACCTGATTGCGCCGAACTTGCATAACGCGGGATCAAACGAGCTAATGGTGATGGCCCTACGACACTGGGAAAACTACGGAAATTATAGAATTGTTCGAATTATTTCGCGACGCTCCGCGAAATTAAAGGGCCGGGCTATCTCGTCGCCGGAGCTCGATCTTTGAGCTTCTCTAACTTAGGGAAGGAAGTTTGCAAACATTTGTCTTACAAGGGTTTCGAAGTAGAGACTTTGCCCTTTAAAATGAGTACAGGTAGAATGTTGTAACTTATTTTTAAGCGAAGTTACAAAAATTCAAAGTTCAACGATATTCTGCGATTCAAAGGCGACTCGAACGGAGAATTGTTGATCTTTGAATCTCTGTCAGGATTAGTAAAAATTTTTTTGGAACAAATCGTCTTAGGCGTATAAAAGAGGAGATTTTGCAGTTTCGAATAAGCGCACGCAGAAGCTTCTAACATTTTTTTACACAAAATTGCAACAATTCAAAGTGCGACCAATTTTCGCGAGGATCGCAAAATTCCGGGCGAAGAGTCGTCGACATTTCAACTTCCACAACTTCGCTAAAAAATTTTTGACGCAAACTGCGTTAGGTCCTCAAAAAGCAGAGACTGTGCCCTTTAAAACGAGCACGGGTGGAACATCCTAACATTTTTTTACGCGAAATAGCAACAATTCAAAGGGAGACTAATTTTCACCGCTAGAGAAGTTCGCAAAATTCCGAGTCGTAGCGATTTCAATTTTTATAATATTGCTGAACAAATTTCGAAATAATTTCCGTGCGGCATGTCGAAAGCAGAGACTCCACCCTTTGAAATGACCATACGCGGCGCATTGCGGGCCCTTTTTACCGAAAGTTACAGAAGTTGGAATTTTAGCAATTCGTCAAGCACGATTTCGCGTTGATTTGTTGCAGCAGTTAATGCCGCTAACAATGTTGCCGGACGTGTGTTTGGAATTTGCAATATAATTTGGGAAAATGTTCGAATACCTTAGCATGGAATTACGTGTAACGTTGAACCGTGTAACTCTTGCTTTAATGTCTCACGTGGACACGCGGCGTAATCAGATCGATATGACACGGTTATTGGCAATGAATACTATATGTATATACATACACATGCACACATATATATATGTATATACATACACATGCACACATATATATATGTATATACGTATATACGTATATACGTATATACGTACACGGTGACAATGTAGTTCGGGTTCAGAAATTTAATCCCGATGTAATCCTGATTTTGGACGCTCATACGAATTCACAGTTTTAAGCACTAATTTACTGTGATTTCCGCTCTATACAATTGCGCGACGGCTTATCTGGTTAATTAAAAGCAAACGTTTATTGTGGCAACATTACCGCGTTTAATCATACACTAGGAGCATCGCCAACGGTGGCACACTTTTATGTAACGCTGTGTCGCGTTATTACCGATACATTATAATATTAATAATCAAATTGATGGGCGAATTTCGCGCAATTACCGGGTGTCATAAATGCATCAAGATCCTCCAGTGTGCTGATAAGTGTACACTTCAGTCTATTAACGTCTATTCTATTCCATTAATCGACTAAACAAATGCGCATTAAACGCGGCGAAACGCGCGACCGATGCAACGGCCGCGTGCAATTCGATTTTCATTTGACAGTAATTGAAACGAGTGCGTTCGCGCGAATCGATTCACGCTAAAATGTGTATTTTACTCCTCGGAAATGATATTTTCGAGTCGAGCACCTATCGTTAATCGCGACGAACCTGCGCGCGTGTAAAACCATTTGAAGCAGAAACGGTGTAAGTAAACCTTTTACTGGGTTTATTAAACATTATTATAATTCATTTTTATTCCCATTTAATATTTCTTTCTTATTATATTAAATTCAATTCCTAAGCTGACTCGCATAAAACAATCGTCGACGTTACTGCATTTTGCTTTCAATCTGTTCTTTATTATACAAAAATTAGATTTTTCGATTTACAAAATTTCTGCTCTCGTCGCATTATTGTTTAGAGGCATTCGTCGCGTGGGATTATTAAAATTCCGTAGACAATCGGATGTCGGTGGATTTTTTCCCTCGCGTCTCGTTCACCCGGCATTTAATGCTTCTATTCTGCGGCGAAACGAGTGCGCGCGCGCGCGTGCGGACCGTCGACGGGAAAGACAAAAGAAGGTGGGGAACGCGCGACGCGGCGAAGGGAAGAACGTTAAGAGGATTACGGGTTGCATCAAACGCGACCGGGCGATACGCCAGTTGCGTTAATCGCGACGCATTCTTGCTTTCTTGACGGTCGATCGATCGAGCCGGTAAGAAACCCCCCCCCCCCCCCCCCATGCGATATATTTTATAACGCGCCTCGGACATGGTCACGCCTATTGCGAGATTATGCCGTTTCGGGCAAGATCGAGGGCAATTCGGCCTATTAGTATCGACCCGTGTTCGCGTTCTGCAACACCGTTACCGCTGCCTTGATTTCAATCGAACACGTTGCCCCGGACGCGCGTCGACGAGGACGCGTTTAATTCGATGATTCTTCGACCGTGGATAATCCTAAAATTGATAGAGATAAGATTACTCCTCCAGAATTATTGATTAGTTAATTTAGGGTGCGTAATTGATTATATTGTAGGCAGGAATAGTTTTAAAAATTTATAAACCATGAATTTGGTTATATAGATATAATTATGATATGAGAGATTGTTATCTCGAAGATATAAATAATTTATAACATTTACAAATCATGAACGAGGTTATATAGATATACTTATGACTTAAGAAATTTTTAGAATTAAATAGATTAATAAGAAAAAATATTATAAATTACAGTCTACGAATTAATGAACCAGAAAAGATCGACAATAAAATAATTTACAGTGGATAAATGATCTGAAGAAGATTAATATAAAATTGACAGTCCACCAATAAACAAACCAGGAGAGATTAATAATTAAAAAATGTACAGTCAATGAACGACTAACCTAAAAAAGATCGACAATAAAACAATGTACCCTTTATAAATGAATAATCTGAGAAAAATTAATAATTAAAAAATATGCAGTCGATGAAGGAATAACCTAAAAAAGCTCTACAATAAAATAACGTACCCATCATAAATGAACGATCCATGAAGATCAATAATTAAAAAATGTCCAGTTCACGAACGTAAAATCCAAAAAGATCAACTATAAGAAAAATATACAATTAAATAAATAATTAAACGAAATGCAGAATAATGCTCCAACATCGAATAACTTCAATTGTAGCAGCGACAAAAGATCAGCAGATTAAAAAATGTCCAATTCAAGAGCGAATAATCCAGACATCGTTGGCACTTTGTTATAAATAACTGGGCGATGTAAAAATGATTATCGCGGTAAATTGGAGAAGTTAATTACGTGTCCGGCGCACGTTAGAAGCGGCGTGACTGCAACAATGATTTCCGAGGACGTGATAACGAGAAGAGAGAGAGAGAGAGAGAGAGAGAAAAAGAGAGAGAGAGGGGGGAGATTCGATTGGGAACGGGGATAATTTTTGGATAATCGTAAGAATTTAATGAAGACCGTGAACTGATTAATTGGACAGTTTCATTGGGCCGATAAGCGATTAAAACGTATAAACTTCGCGATATTAAGGGTGTGGGGGAAAGGGTGGTGTATGGAGAGGGTTGCGAGGGAGGACGATGTAAATTCCGCGGGACGTTTTAATTAGCACCGTTCGACGTTCATTTAATTCGCGTATTTTTCACGTTGGTGCGCCCAGATTTTGGTCCAATTAACGGGCGCGCTAATGCGCCCGAAATGAAGTAAAATCGCGTATCGCCTCGGCGGGCTGTGCGCGGCCCCCGCGCGCGCGCGCGCCCGCGTTTGGACCACCGCCAAGATGTACTTGTTACTTTTATCCGAGAGCGCTCGCGCTATCGTTCACTCGACTCCACGGTATTACTTAAATTAAACGAACTCCGGCTTTCTGCTCCCTGCGATTCTTGCTGCCCTACTCTAACCCCCCCCCCCCCCCCCCTCGGCACCCCTAATTTACATTCCGCACACGAATCAGGATAATAGACCCTGTCGACTTCGTCGCGGCAGGTGCCTGCCCCGGCTCCTCCTCTGTTTTTATATAAATTCCATTATCCGTACCCTTGTTAGCATAATTGTTCGACGGTCTGTTCGGCGCGCGTATTAAATCCAGTCGAAAATCGCCGGTCGTCGTTTCATGCGACGCGAGACACACGCGATACGTTAGTTACGATACATATAAAAATAAATTTGGTTTCCGCCATTTTCGAATTTGTAATTATTATTTACGAATTTTCGAATTTGTAATAATTATTTTCGAATTTTCAATTTCTCAGAAATTTAATTATTACGTCGTTTATAATTATATATTCGCGATATCGCGATTCGTGTACGACTAAATCGTCGAAGAATTTAATATACTTTCCCATAATTCAGCGTCTCATTTTTAATCGAACCGTCGTGCCGTGAACGCGCGGACGCTGCACACGGTAGTCGAGCGGAGTGATTTCACGTCCGCGCGTTTCCGCGATGAAAATATCAGCGATATATATATATATATATATATATATATATATATATATATTAACGAGAGGAAGAAACTAATTTGCCGGGGCGCGTTACACGCGTTCGTACGGATTTAACGCGGAACGAGATTAATATAAAATAAAATTGGATTGTTTAATGCCCGGTGAAGTTTTTGACGGCGAAGAGAGAGAGAGAGAGTTGCGCGGTTAATATGCCGCGAAACACGCGGATCGGATCCGCCCGAAGTTTAATGATCGCCGTGCAGTTACCTGCTCGAGCACACGTCACAATGATTATAATGCCCACGGTATCGAACTCGGTGAATCGGTCAGACCGACACGAGACACGGAGCGTACCATTCAAGCCTTTATTCTATAAACATCGGAGCCGTGGTCGAATTCGGTATAATATCTTCTAAACAAAGATAATGGCGGGCAGAGGGGCGCGCGCGCGCGCGCGCGTGCTTTATGCCCGGTAAAGCACGTATTTAATAAACAACGTTAAATATTGATAACATCCTACTATGAGAACCTAATGATCAACGCGGCAACACGATACCGGGCACAACTGACATAATCCCATCAAACCTGAACTCGATTAATCACATGGCAACTCGATACCACGCAATCACCGTCAATAGACCGCGGATTATCCGCGTTTAGCCAAGCATGCGAAACCTTATACCGTCGTTTCAACGGAAAAATCTCGTCGGCGGACGGGTCGGAATTTTTCGTTTATACGTTTACGGTTGAACGTTATTGGTCGGAGTTAAAACAATCGCGCGATATTGTTCTTTAATTAAATTAAATACAGTGAAATGACACAGGCGCTGCGATAATAATTTAAGAAATTCGATGGATAGCAGTGGTCGATATGGACTGCAAATTTTATTGTTTATGTTATTGTACTATATAATAATATATAAGACTTGTTACGTTATATTTATATTATTTATGGCAAAAATGAGTGTATCAAATTTAATACTCGAGAGCAAAACTATAATAAATATATAAATATTAAATATATTATTGTTATATTATATTTATATCATTATGGCAAATATTAGTGTGTAAGATTTAACAATCGAAATCAAAGAGTTAAATCTAAATTCGCTTTTACATAAGAAAAGCTTGCATCGATTTTCTTCCCTAACCTCGAATTCTCAAACACTTCCAGCACCGTATAAAAATCTAAATAAACCGCGCCTAAAACAGCGAAACGAAACAACGCGTATCCGTGAAAACGAAGGATCGATCGGAACAATTCGTCTCGGTGTTCGCGGGAAGACTTTGGAGAGAACCCGACACGCGCTGCACGCTCGACGGCCAAGCAATAATGCAGAGACGGTAGACGGCCTCGAAAGCAGTTCGCGCCATAATTATCCCGATGCAACAAGAGATGCACCATGTACTGTTTCACGAGATCTGGTCTCCGGTGACGCAATTCCGTTGCAGAGCCGAGCCGAGCAGCGTCGACGGCATCGCGTCGCATCGGTCCATTGCCGGTCGCCTATTCAGACGTCGCGACGCCTCGCGCTCGCGCGCGCGCGCGCCCCGGGAGCAGCGTCGAAATCTCGGCACGCCTAACCGCCGCTCCCGCGGTATATCCAATAAAGGTGAAATTGCGGGGGCGGAAGCCCGCGACGGCGGCCCAGCAAACATGCGGAATCTACGCATTGATGTTTAATGCAAAATTCAAATCGTTCCGTCAGCCTGTGGCCGAGCCACTGTCTACGCTCCGGGTATATACTCTCTCTTACCCTCTTTCTTTCGTTTCCAACCCCGTTGCCACGTTCTTCTGTCGCTTCTAACCCCCCCTTTCGCTCTCTTTCCCTTTCTGTCTCTCGCCCTTGCCTCCGGTAACATATGACGCAGTCTTGGCAGGTATTGTCAGGATCCGGACGACATCTTTAATGTATGAGATAGAGAGCGGGGGGGTGGCTGCGGTGGCCTGACTGCCGCGGTAATTGCCACTGTGTCGGCCACACGATCCTCAGACGAGGCTTCGTGCTCAGGTGTCCTGGCACGCGTGATCGTCTTCTCTCTCCTCCCTCCCTCTCTCTGTTTATATCTCTCTCTGTGTATCTCGCCTGTACCCTTCTCTTTCTCTCTGTCTGCGTTTCTCAATTTGATTTGTCCAATTGAATAAACTTATATTATTAAGCGAGAGAATCGAATTTTCGCTTTTATTTTAAGTCCGCGATTATTTAGTTGCCAACCCGATAGCTCCAACTTAAAAATTATAAAATAATTTGGGTGAAAATCTACGCGTGCGAGAAATACTCATATATTCCTAAAAGAACCCTTAAAAAATCCCGTAAACCTCAAAATCGAAGTTCGAGATAGATTCCCCTGAAATCGCGGACAAGGTGTTTCGAGGCGACGAAATCGGGAATCTAATCGTCGGCCGAACGAAAACAGCCGGAAGAAAATCTGGCGCCGCGGCCCGATGATCAATCGACAAAACCCCATTAACCCCGGTGCCCGGTGGGATCAATCAAACATCGGCCGGGCTCCGTCCAAACATCCTGCAGCGGCAGGGAACCGAATGAAAATCGGAGCAGGTTCCGCTGCAGGCTGGCGGCAGCCCGGACCGTGCCGGAACCGGGTCAAGTGTGGAAACGAAACTGCTCGGAGGGAAATCCGTCGCATAAACAAGACAACGACGAGATGGAGAGAGAGAGGGGGGGAGAGGGGGAGGAGGAAGAAGGGCCCGGGAGCCGGGAGGAGAAGGCCGGCCAATAAACTCGAAAAAAGGGGGACGACGAGGACCGATAAATTTTTCCGTTGTCCTCGATCCTGTGCTTGTATATGTGTGTCTGTATGCGTGTGTTGGTGTGTATGGAACGGGCAAAGGGGCTTCGACGTTTCGCAGAGCCCTCGCGCAACGAGCCGGCAACGAGACCTTTCCCTTCAAAATTCTACCCTTTCTTCTGCTTTCCCGTTTCTCAACACTTTTCACGACCGCGACAAATACCTTAAAAACTTTCGATATTTTCTAGCGGTAGAGGAAGATTACGATAGCAAGTTTTAAGGTGCAATTATCTGTTTAAATTATGATATTATGGCGTTGCTTTAATTTTTAGGGAAATTGTAGCGTTGCTTTAATTTTTAAAGGAATTGTGATAGCGTAGAAATTGCTCTGTTCTGTTATTGAACGACTCTCTCCATTCGGTTGAGAGAGAGAGAGAGAGAGAGAGAGAGAGAGAGAGAGAGAGAGAGAGAGAGAGAGAGAGAGAGAGAGAGAGAGAGAGGGAGAGAGAGAGAGAGAGAGAGAGAGAGAGACAGAGAGAGAGAGGGTCGTTGATAATTGCAGAATATTGACCTATAACAATTAAAATAAAAAAGAAAGACTTCGAGTATGCATCAGACATTTTTAAAGTCTATGTCTGATCAATGCACTGCCTATACTACTTACAGAAACCATTACGACCCAATCGCATCGCCTATATTACAATCTTTATTTTTTTCAAGCAAGAACTAAATCATAATCAAAGCAATACTTTTCTAAAACCAAACAGCAAACGTACTTAAAAAATACCATCACACAACACCTAACAATATTAACTTAAAAATTACCCCACAAACTTAGCACTTAAAAATAAAAATCTTTTCGACTTGATCTCCAGAAAATCTTTCCAAAAAAATTAATATCAATTACATAAAATTCTCTAAAATAATTTTTACCTCGACAGAAAACTTACTATATATAAATACAAAGCTCAAACTGTACATACAACCTTGCTAACTCAGCGACAAGTGTATTCCGGCAGAATCGACGACCGTCGACGAAATTAATCCGTGCCTGAGACATCATTCGTCCCAGGTGGAAATCGCATCGGCAAAAAGCGGTGAACGGTGCTCGACACCACGCCAAGGGGTAACTTTCATAAATTACCTCGGCCGGGGTAAAATAAATTCGCCGCTCAAAGAAACAATTCTCTCTCTCCACCGTCGTCGTCGTTCCTTTACAAGGCGACGACGTTCGAGGCCGCGCGGAAAATATGTGCGCCGATCTCCCCGGGGAGAGAGCTACGCGAATTGCCGTTCTACAAGGTGTCCTCCTAATTCGCGAGCTTCCTGCGCACACCCGATCTCTCTCTCTCTCTCTCTCTCTCTCTCCGTGGCTCTCGAGGTTTTCAAAATTTCATCTCGGCGAGCTCCGCCGCCGCCCGACAATGCGAGCCGCGGCGAGGACGGCGTTCGCGCGACGACGCGACGCGATATATTATAAAATATTCCGCCGGCCGACGTGTATATCCGACGTGTGCGCGCGCACGAGATCCACGGAAATCACGGCTCTCTGCCAGACCGGCCGTCCGCGTATACCGGTTCTAATCGAGGTCTCGAATTTTTCGATCTGCCACAGATTTATGGCGACGCTTGGTCGAACCGTCGAAAGATTAGCGACGTTACGGACGAGCAATGATTTTACATTCTACTGGCGAACAATTCATTTTTTTATCTGCTACCAAGCGAATTCTATTTTATTACTGGGATGTAGATGTAGAATTTTAAATGTGCGCTGCGATAGTCGGTATTTTTAATTACTGGAATATGTTTTAATATTAATCATTTATTTTGTCTTTTATTTAGGTGAAAATAACCCTTTGTTTTAGTAAAAGAAATTAAATTGAAAGAAAGAGATTGCGTGCGATTTTAGAGTAGCTTTTTTTACTTAAGATATAGATTGAAAATGTATATATAAAATAATATATATTGTCTTTAAAATAAGATAATAAATATTAACATAAATAATGGTCCATTAATGTCTATAAATCAAGAAATATATATACATAAAAAATAAAGCAGTCGAATATCAAAAATATTGCCTCTCCTAAAATATTAAACTAAAATAAATAAATAAAACAAATAAAAATAAAATTCTCCTTTACAACAATTTACCACCGATCTACAAAGCGCCGAATCAGCGACGAACGCTTCGTAATAAAAATTTGCAAAATGATCGGCCATAGAATGACAGCGTAGAAAATAATCGGTCTTAAAGAACCGGCCTTGAAATCGCTGTAAATTGGACCATCCCGCGGTGCCCGCGTTACCATCATTTGACACTTGACACGCCCGAGTTTCTTGATCGTTTGAGTTTCGTGCCGAGGGGTGAAGTTCCAATTCGCGGACGGATGAACCCGGCTCGAAACTGTAGAGACGGCAGACTGCGGTATAAATTCGCGTAATTTTCTACGATGGGATTCCACGTGTCGACGTGGAAACGTAACTTCCTCTCTCATTTACTCCACCTACGTGTCCCGGAGGCTCGCGGGGGCGCCTCGCGTCTATAGAGGCGAACAGGCCGTGGAAAGGGAAGACGGAACGGGATGAAATACGGGTTGGCGGGGGCACTGGGAACGGGCCGAAACGGGATCCGCGGGGGGGGCGAAATCTTAGAGATGGATCGCCGCGGCGAAATTGGATACCGAACGAGACTGTTCTTTAACTATTTCGATTGCCTGATCGTTGTGGTCTAATTGTTGCTCCGAGGACAACTGTTTAATTTGTCGCGCTAATTTTGTAGCAATTTTCGAAATAGTTTTACCATTGTTACACGATTTTAGCTTGAATAACATTCAATTTTTTAATCTATGATTATTTCAAAATTGTTGGAAAATTATTAAATAAACTTTTATTATATTACTTTAAAATAATTAAAACAGCTAAGAGAAGAGAAACAATTTCTTGAAACTGATGGAGAACGTTTCTACTTTTCACGAAAATAACTGAAAAAAATATAAAACAATCTAAAATAAAATATTAAAAATAATAATAAAAATCACTGTAACACTAAACAAATAACTTACACGTTAAAATAAAAAAGCTGCTTTTAGGAATCCATGAATTTATTATTAAAGATCGTCGCATATATGAATTCGTATTTCCTAATTAATTCCTTAATATAATTAAGTGCTCTTATTTCCGAATAATTAATCGTTAACAAATACGGACATTTTTTTCACGAAAGCTGAAAAGATAGACGCGTTGTTTCCTCCAGGAAAGTTCTCGCGAATTTTCACGGGGAAATCGCGCTAAGTGGAATCGAAGTTAAAGTCAAAGTTCGCATCCGAGACGGGTTGCCGAGCTATGAGATTTGAATTGCAGAAAGTTGTTTATTTTTTTCTTTTTCTTTTAAAAAAAAAAGAAGCTTCTTGTCGCGACTCAAAGCTCGCTTCTTAGTTAATTTCCTCCCCGGTTTACTTATTCAATCCGCCGTTAAGTGGATTAGCTACGGCTATATGTGCGCCGTGTTATTCGATTTGTTAATTCGGAGGGAATAAAATGCAATTAACGAGCACGGAAACATTTGATACTTCGCTAATTTTTGTAGACATTAATTGACTTGCTTTGCGCTAAATAATAATTATTTTAGAATAATATAGATATAATCAGTTAGAGTACATTTCTTTTTTTATTGAAAAGTCGAGTTGGAAAGGGTTGATTTCGAAGAGGTTCGATTTAAAGAAATTAGTTCTCAATATTAATTTTATAATGACCGAATACACGATTATAAAAGGAATAAATAATTAGTCACGGTTCCGCTTCGTGGTACGATTTCGACTTTAAAGTTCAATCGGAACGGGGTCGGCCGTATCTAAATTCAATCGTAGCCAATTATATTTAAATTTAATTCTTGAAACGCGAAAAGTCCATTCGATAAATTATCCCGTCGCGAAATAATGAATAATTAACTTGTCAGCGTTTTGGCGAAAAGTGAATTTATATCGCGTCGGCGGAATTCCCGTGACAGGTTTTAATCGATACTAATTGCTTAATGCAAAAACAAAGATTCCCGCGATCAGTTCGAAGAATTTTAATTGCAATTCGTCCCCCCCCCCGGTTCTTCCGGTGTTTTTGCCCGGCGGCGTTTTCATCGCGCCCATCAATTTCATAGAACCAGAAATAAAGGGGTACTCCGGTTTCTATATGGGTGGGGGACTGCTTTTCACGTTTATTCAGCTTTATTACTCTCTAATAAAATATCCAATTAAAATTCTGGTCCGTCCTTCTTATGGGAATTTATTTCTACGCCAATTTATTCGACTGTTTAAATAAAATTTGCTAAAGGATCACAGCGGCGGAGCTCGCGGAACAAAAATGTTGATACTGTTGAAGTTATGGAATTGTTAAATATCATATTATGAATTTATCAAGTTATAAAATTATTGAGTTATGAAATTATTCAATTATGAGGTTATGGAATTACGAAATATATGAAATTGTGAAATTGTGAAGTCATGATATTATGAAATTATAGAATTCTAAAATTATGAAATTATGGAATTCTAAAATTATGAAATTATGGGATTTTCAATTTATCAGACTATAAGTCATGAAATTATGGAATTCTAAGATTATGGAATTATGAAATTATGGATTTCTAAAATTTAAAAAATTTGAAAATGTAAAAATATAAAAATTTGAAAATTTAAAAATTTGAAACTTCGAAATTTTGAAAATGTGAAAAATTGAAAATTTGGATATCTGAAAATTTCAAAATATAAAATTACGAAATCATAAAATAACAAAACTACTAAATCATTCTAAAAGAATCCAAATAAAAACAAACCGTCCCAATTTAAAAAAAAATCACCCTCCCGATAATTCCACCCCCATATCGCTCAACCAAATAAGAACAAAATCTCGCAACTCCGAAATTAGATTGCAGGTTCCTCCATCGAAGCAGAGCGACCCCGTCCACCTCGGGTTCAAGAATAATGTCGGTAGCCAGTCCTGTTTCTCGCGGAACAAATAAACTTACATCGTGTCCGGTAGTGCTCTCTCTGCGAAAACAAAATCCGGCGTGCGCGAGTCACCTCTCGCAATTAGCGCCCTACAGCCGACGAATTTCCGGCGCGAAGAAAAATTAGACGGTCGTCTTATTTCTCCGGGTGGACGTAATCTAATTCCGCTGGGGCCCACCCCGGAACAAACCTTCGTTCCATGTTCAGCGAAAGAACGAGTCGGGAATCGCGCGTATCCTGCCGCGCGCGGATTAGGGGTCGCCTTGTACGGAGGCAAATTACATTAGTCCCTCGAGATTTTCTCGCGTATGTTTCGCTGGTAGCTCTCCTCCGTGAAGAATGAACCGAACCCGTACGCTGCAGACCTCTTCATAGAAAAAAAAACAAATGACAGTTAACACATCGACCGGTCGAATAACCGACAAGCCTGCGAATTTAAATTTAAATCGCTGTTTTCGCAACTGGAATCGAAAGCACGCGATGGGGAGTCTCTTTCCTTGAAAATTTTTGCTTTCGTTAAAATTCGCTTTGAATCAGTTGTGATAAGTTCCTTGAATCATTTGAAGGAACTTTTTCCTTTACAAAAATTTTCTACGAGGTACCGTTAACGAGTTATTAACGAAAAACACTGACCAATGAGAGGCAAGCTCTACAATCGCGCTCGCCTTTTATTGGCCACCGTTTTTCTTTAATAACTCCTAAACGAAGCCTCGCAGAGCATTTTCGCAAAGGGAAAAGTTGCTTCAAATTATCTCAGGAACTCGCTCCCCGAGTCTCATCATTTTCAAATGATTTTT
Source organism: Augochlora pura (assembly GCF_028453695.1). Classification (NCBI taxonomy): domain Eukaryota; kingdom Metazoa; phylum Arthropoda; class Insecta; order Hymenoptera; family Halictidae; genus Augochlora; species Augochlora pura. Next base: position 23,875,039 of record NC_135775.1, on the reverse strand, counting down.
AAACATTTTCCACAGCTGCTATGAATAACCAAACGAAGATATCGGCGGCCATCCGTGGTTCGAGGTTAAGTACGATTTAATAAATTTCTACAGCCGCCAACGATATACGGGCGAAATAAACGAAACACTTCGTACACGCAGGTGCAAATTCGTTATATTCACATGCAGATTATCCGGTGCCGGGTTTCGCTGCGCCTGGCGGTGTCCGCGAAATTATGATATAAATCGAAATAACTCTGATTAATAGTGGACCACGCGCTCCGAAACGGTTAACGTGACCTAGAAGACATTATTAATGGTTACTTTACAATGGATCCCGAATTGTATGCGACGAAAACGATGAGCTGATTTCGTTTGCGTCACGAATAGCTACTGTAAATTATTCAGCGGCGTCGATAAAGCCCATTGTGCGTCGCGGACTCGCCGTCGTCAAACGAGAATACGAGCCTCGACGTGCCGACGCTTTGACGGTGGATTCGCGTGATTTTTGACGGTGGAATCGCATGATTTTTGACGGTGGAATTGCATAATTTTTGGCGGTCGATTCGCATGATTTTCGGCGGTCGATTAGTGACAAAACCTGCCCTCGATCGCGGTTTTTTCGGCTTCAAAAAGGTAATATTTTATTATTATTATATCAATATTTTAATAATATTTTATTGGTAATATATATTGTTATTTTATGGCGCATCAAGAGCTAATTTATTAGTTAATAAATATTTAAAAATTTCTAGTTATTGTCGCGCTGAGAAGCGACCAAAGTCCAGCTTCGCTGATTGGCGCGACTGCCACGCGCAGGCCGAGCTCGTCTCTCATTGGTCACTGTTTTTCATTAATAACTCGTTAACAAAGCCTCGTAGAACATTTTTGCAAAGGAAAAAGTTGCTCCAAATTACCTAAAGAATTCTCTCGCTGCCTAATTAATAGCGATTTTCGAGATTTATAATTTTTTTATAAGAGCTTTAACCACTTCTTCCACGCCACCCTTGCAACCCCATCACTCAGCGAAACGGTATTGAACGTCAAAAATATTTATACATAACAAACAACGCCTATGAAATCGTGCATTATCGTCCTCCCCTCCCCTCCTTCGTTCCGCGTTTGTCTGCAACCGATCGCCGATTTAATTCGTCGCGATGTAAATGCGCTCGTTTCCTGTCATTGGGCGCCGCGAAACGGGACAATTCGTTGATTCGAAGTGTCGGTGATATCTTTTATCCACGGATTTCTAAAGGGAGGTCGCGCGTCACGAACGATTTTAAAAGAATAGTCCTTTGACGAGCGTTCGACAATGTTTTCCAAAGCTTCCACCGTATATAATTAATTCCTTGTTGAAAAGTATGCACGAAACGAATAATATCAGGCCGGTTCTATAAACGTTCGTGGCGGATTAAAATTATGCTCGGCAGATTTGCGCGCCGTTGTTTGTTACCGATGAAACGTACTTTGTTAATTCACGGGCGTAGCTTGTTAATTCAAAGTGCGTTGAACGAGAACGCGCGCACCGTTGTCGAGCTTAAACGAGGAGAGAGCTACTTTTGATCGTAAACTTGCACGCGGGGGGTGAAATCGATAAGGGATGGTAGAACGATGAATAGAGAGGGGCGACCAAAAATGCAAGGATCTATTTGGTGTTTTAATATTCAATGTTTAATTGAAATTTGAATGAACGCGTGTTAAATGCGTGGTTTCAGCGAACAATTCTGCTTTAATCCATTACCTGCCGCAATTCAGAGGTCAATCGAATTATAAAAATATCCGGGCACAGCTTTTCTTTTAAGCTTCAGCTGGATTTACCTTTGTTACCAATACTATTTATTTTCGAATTGTAAAACATCCTTTCGATATTTATATTATGGATGTAACAAAAATCTAATATTATAAATTCCACCTAAAATCAGGGCAATAGTAAGTATAGCTTAACTTATCATTATTATTATTATCTATTTACAAATTGTAAAAATATTGTTCTTAGGATTATTATATCCGAAATATAGTAAAAATCTAGTATTATAAATTCCAAATACATTTGTGTTCCAAAAATGACGAGTCACGCTCAAAAGATATACTCAATATTAATTCATAATAATTACATAATAATTACAATAATATATTAAATAAACTAAATCCTTATTTAATCTTCGTATAATAGAAAAATTATGCCAACCCGCGCGAAAACACTAAACAAAAAGTAAAAATAATAATTACAGACGAAAAGTTCGCGAATTAATTGTTTGTCCACAGAATTCTAGGTTATGGTCGCCATTAGAATCTATTGACTCAGAGTAGGCTAGAGTCGGAGATAGGAGGAGGATATTGTAACAGATACGGTGACAAGTTGAAGCGGCAAGGGTTCGCGAAAGTGCCACTCCCGTTGGAATGTCGAAAGTAATGTTTCGGTGTAAGTAATTGCGGATCATCGGTTGAGCGGCCTTCTGAGTGACTTAACGACAGCCTGCCACTTCATATCTGTCACAGAGAAAGAGAGAGTGAGAGAGAGAGACAAGATGACTATTGTCGCTGAGAATTTCCTGCCTATTTTGTTCCTCTTCCGTGTGAAATCTTGGCACCGGCCGATCGAAGTCGGAATAGTTTCGGATACTTTTCGATACTCGGCACGCGTCGACGCTTAACGCCATTAATATTTGCCGTTTGCAGAAGCCTTAGTTTGTAATCTGTACTTGTTAAATTAATATTTAATTCTACCTCTTAATCGATATTTAAAGTTTTTAAATTTAAATTAATATTTCAGTTCGTATTTCTGTGATTAATATCTGTCGATTGTAAAAGCCTCGTTTTCATTTCTTTATTATATCTTATTTTGCAATCTGTATTTCTATAATTAATATTTACCATTTCTAGAAGCTATATTATGCAAGCTGTATTTTTGCAATGAAAATTATCATATTTAGCAACCTTATTCCGCGATCAGTATTTCACCAATTAATATTTATCATTTCTAAGTGTCTCATTTTACAAGCTGTATTTTTGCGATTATATTTATCATTTCCAGCAGCCTTATTATGGAATCTGTATTTCCGCGATTAATGTTTGCCGATTTTAAAAGCCTCATTTTGCGATCCATATTTCTGCGATTAATATTCTATTTTTAAAGTGATCCAAATCCATCGATATTAAAATTGAGAATTGAAGGGTTGCATTTAAAAAAAATAAAAAAATATACATATACGACTTGAGAAATTTAACTAAATAATATAAACGTTGCTACAATCTATATTTGCATAATTAATCTACGAGTGATATTCACCATGACCCAAATTTCTCATCTAAAAATCCCAAAAGATTCAAATAATTCATCCGCCAAAAAATTCATATAATTAATCCACGAAAAAATATTTCCGTAACAAAAGACACTTCCAAAATGCGACCGTTGGTTCCTATGTCTCCCGTCGGCGATGGTCCAAGTTCAAGGGGTGGGGGGGTTGGGTCGAAACCACCGTGGAAAGTTGAAGGCAGGAAATGGAAGCCTATTAGGTCAAACAACCGGAAGACAAATAGAAATAGAAGGAAACGTTAAATACGAAAGTTGGCCCGGCAAAACCGGGGTGGTGAAACTCTCAGAAAATCTCTGGTAACGCCACTCCGGTACACCTCACATTTCTTAATAAATTTACCCCCGTTCCCGGTTTGAGGATGTTATACTCGGTATATATATCCGGCCGACATTTTATAGCCTGTGGAGAAAACTTTGTTCGAGCTACTTCCCGCCGTAAAGTACTCTCGGATTACTGCAAAAAGCGGAACGGCGGCGTACCGTCGCCTTCGCAGCTGACCGCATTGTTTCGTTCCGCGCGAGTTCGGCCGCCAGTTTTGAATAAATTAATCGTTCGGACGATTCGGAAAATTGGCGGCGATCGACGGGAATCGGACAAATATTCCGCGGTGTTAGGATTATTCGACGTCGGACTTAATTAAATTCGGACCGTCACAACAATGGCACAGGGGCGATATTGCCGCGCGGGCGGACGCGCAGAAAGGATTCCCCGCATTTCCCTCATTTCACGGGCACCGTGCGCCAAGCCCGTCCCCCATGACGCCACCGCTTCCGCCATTCTTTGACTCCGCGTTACAATCGATGGCCGCAGAGCGTTTGTTTGTTTCCAAGATTTTACGCGCCGGTTCCGCGACTATGCGCTCCTCTCTCTCTCTCTCTCTCTCTCTCTCTTTCTCTCTTTCTCTCTATCTCTCTCCCTGCAGTTCGGATAATAACGGCGCCGAAATCCCGCTTTGTTTCGAGCATCGTTCGCGGTGTCGGTTCCCCGACGTGTTCATCAATCGGAGGGGGATAATATTCCAATTAATTGAATCAATTACGCGGCGATTCGACGATCGCCTGCAGCGATATGTTCTAATACCGGTGTTCGAGTTAAAAGTAAATCGTCGGGCAATCGATCGGGGAGTTTGTCGAAGAATGGAGCTGGCGAGGATGTGGCGAAGAGGTTAACCCTTTGCAGTCGAGTGGCGACTCTGGGGCGCCGCTAAAAATTGCTATACTGTTTTTTAAAGTAATTATAATAGTTCTATATTTATAGTATGCTATAATTATAGTACTCGTTTATAATTTACAGTTAACCTCTTGCACTCGAGCTATACTATTTATACTATTTTTCAAAGCAATTATAATAGCATTAGAGTCGTTTATATTTTACAGTTAACCCTTTACCCTCGAGCTATACTATTTATACTATTTTTTAAAGTAATTGTAGTAATACCATACTTGTTTATGGTTTGTAATTAACCCTCAACCCTAAGAATCTTAAATTTACTTTCACACCATAGTAACATAAATTATATCATATGTCATAAATAAATTATAATAATCATTATAAATTATAATATTATACAGTATATCATACCTATAGTATATCACACAGGGTGTTCCATCCACCTGCCTACAACAAATCATTTCGCCATAAATCCAAGTTAAAAAATCGCCATCTAGGTATTGCTCAATATTCAAAAAACAATAAAAAAAGTCCCTCAACCCTACCATACCTAAATATACCACTACACTTTAATAACATAAATTAACCACACAATACCTCAAAACTCCAAACAGTACATCACACAGGATGTTCCATCCACCTGCCTGCAACAAATCATTCCGTCATAAATCCAAGCTAAAAAACGCGTCACCTAGGTAATATTCGAAGAATAATAAAAAAATCTGAGGACCCTAATCTGATCATGGCAAGGCAAACAGGGCCGATTTTTCGGCGGTTCGAACAGCGCGTGCCGGGAAATATCTATAGCGCGACGGCAGAGAACAGAGCGCGCAGACGCTTCCTCGTCGCGGGCTGATATTTGATTTATGGCCGGGTCGATTTACACCTCGAATTCAATTACACCGGGGCTGATTACCGTGGACGCGCGTTTACATTCGGCAGGCAGGGTGGACTCGACGCCGCAACGTCATCCGGTTTTACGTATTAACGCCGAAGCGTCGCGATCCTTCAAAGCGCACTGCCGCGGTGCAACAAACTGGCCCGGGTTTTGTTCCGTTTTCGTTTCGGCCATGGAACGTCTCCTCGCGTGCTCGTCTTCGTCGACGAGAGGGAATCCGTCGGCTTCCATCCGGCCGCAGGAGAGCCGGGAGAGTTCGCGCACCGTTGTTTCGGTGTTTCTTCGCCGCACCGGCCGGCGAAACTTCGCGGTTTCGAATCATGGCCGAACGACGGCGGCCGGGGTCGGTGCCCACGTGTGCGAGATAAATCGACGGGACACATGCCGGAATCCGCAACTGACGCGCCGAGTTTCGAGACCGGTGGCTTCCACCGGCCGCCGGATGAAACGGATTCCGACGGCGATCATTTGGACCCCTAAGCTGCGAGGCGCCGGGCTAGCTGCAGCGAACGCTTGGACTCTGCGGAGCTGGAAGAAACGCTGCAGAGAGTCACGAGTGCTTCGGAAATTTTGAAAAATGGAGAAAGAGTCGTGGGTGCTTTGAAAATTAAAAAGGAAATAGTAACAGGGATTGATAGTAACAGAAATTAATTTTTAACTATTTTTGTTTTATATCAGGGTACTAATACTAATTAATATACAAAGTGCTAAGTGTTCTAGTAATATTGTTAAGACTAGGTTGAATATTTCAAAAAACGGTAAAAAAGAAGACAACAATTTAAGAAATAATAAATCATATTAATAAAACGATGTGTAGCGAAATTTCTATAGGGACGGTCAACGAAAATATCATAATATTAACCCTTTGCACTCCGCTGTCCCCTCTCAGGGGACATCGAAATTCTAGCATACCACTCAGCTGTCCCCTCTCAGGGGACATTCAAGTTTATTAGTGATTACGGAGAATTGAGTTATTTCAGCGGAACTTTTTGAGACATGCATGTTTGTCTGAAGTTTCCTTTTGAAATGGCACAAGAAATCAAATTAAAATATTGTAAAATTACTAAGTATAAACAAAAACTGTAAGCGGGTTTTGTGTCAGACGAGAACGTGAGAGGTGTGCTCACGACGGTCCGAGCACTTGTCAACGCCACTTGAAAAGAGCGATAAGGAGAGTTTGTAGAAGAAAGGTCGGCATGCGAATATAGCACGCACTGCATAGTGAGAGTTATAAATAAATATATATAAATATATATTATAAATAAACAAGTCTAAATCTGGAGGAAAAGATTTTCAAAGCTGAGCTCAGTCTGAAACTTCGAGCAGTACAGATAGAACTAAAGAGTGAGAAAATCGGAAAAGTGATTCTTTCCTTAGTGGATAAACAAACAAAACAAACAAATAATGAAACGCCAATGACACACCACAAGTTTGTCAAAACACTAATTGACCAATTGCGGGGCGATTTTCGCGTATCCAGAACGCGTCCATCCACATCTTCTGCGGACAATAGATTAGACAACAAATAATATAATATTGTTAATATTGTTAATAATATTGTTCTAACAGGAAAACATCTGGTGGCAGGCGTCAAATAAATTATTATTGTCAAACATGCACTAATGAGCCTACAATGCATATTGGGGAGTGTTTCAAAATTTATCATACTGTACAAAATTATAAACAATAATATATTGATTTTTTTGCAAATTTACATTCCTCGATCTCAACCAATTCATATAAGACCAATATCATTATAATACGTTACTTAGTTCCAAAATTATAATAAATAATACGGGGGTTTGTAAATGTTTGTTTCTGCCGTAAAGTGCCGCTGAGTAGCTGGTAGCCAATGTCCAAAATCGTTCGGAGTGCAAAGGGTTAATATTCGATGTTGAATTAAATTATATTAAATCATAAATTCATTATCAATCTTGAAATTTCTATGTAATGTGTTTAATATTCCAATTTATACAAATTGTATTTAGCATTGATACTTACACAGTATGTATTTAATATTAAAATTTACATAGAATGCGTTTAACATTAAAATTTACATAGAATGCATTTAAGGTTAAAATTGACATACAATCTACTTAACATTAAAATTTATATACAACGTACTCAACATTAAAATTTATATGCAACGTACTCAACATTAAAATTTATATACAACGTAGTCAACATTAAAATTTATATACAATGTACTTAGTATTAAAAATTTATATGTAATCCATTTAGTATTAAAATGCTTGACGCCATAGTGGCGTCACAGGACCGCCATAAAATATCGCATCGCTTTCGCGAGACGAAGGTGACGTTTATCTCGAGAGCATTCGAGAAAGTGCAACAGACAAGAATAAGAGAAAGAACAGGAAGGATTAAAAATACAAGTTCGAGCTGGTACCTTTGCAATCTAATTTATCGAATACAGGAAGACCGACATCCTTTGGTAGCTCCATTTATATCACCGATCAATACCGCTTTTACTGGAATCTACGAACCCTATTACAGATGAAATAAACTTGTCCATTACGTTATATAATTAACACGGTAACTACCAAAAACCACTTAAAACGACTGCCTTCTAATACTTCTCCCCTGAAAATACTAATATCACGGAAATATATCCGGCAGAAATAATTAAAGACATTTAATTATTCAAGCATACATTGTGATATAAATGATACGAAGTCTAAATAAAATTAAAGACTCGATAGTTAAATTGTTAATACAATTTAACAATTTATAACGAAGATAATACTTTCTAATTAATTTTTTCTCTTTCTTTTTTTAAATTCCTTTTATTATTCGCGTCTATTCAGAGGAATATATTAATATAAATAACAATGTACAATCTCGACAAAGGAGAATTAACCTCTTCATGAATATTGTCACTATAGTCTTCTCAAAAATTACAATTATTCTAAATACAAAGAAAATAAGAATTAATTGTAAAACTATTTACTAAAGAATTCATTAACAATAAGGAAAAAAAATCTTATCGAATAAAATTAAACTGGTTGATAAATAAAAAGGAATTAAATAGATCGTTCTCTGCTATGAAAATTCATTCCTGGTGTTAAGAAGATTACACTGATCTTTGGTATAGTTTTTCTCGATTTTCGTCGTTTGGTAGTACGAGACCTGCTTAAACTGTACTTCGTTTATCGGACACCGCTCGTCGAGTGGACGGAAATTGGTAAATTTGATCGGGTCGCGTTTTACATCGATTTATTGCAACAGGCGCGAGAGCAATATGGCTCTCTTAAATCCGTTTTTCGAATAGAAAACGATCGGAAATTGCAACTGGCAGACTGCTCTCACGCGCGCTCCCTCATCCCCTCTCTATCTTTCTCTCTCTCTCTCGCCCTCTCTCTTTCTCTTTCTGTCTCGTTCTATCTATAGTTTTCCCTCGTTCTATCTCTATTTCTGTTTCAGACTTTTTCTCTTTCTGCCTCATTCTGTCTCTATTTTTCTCTTGCATTTTCTCTCCCTTTTTCTCTCGCATTTTCTCTCTCTTTCTGCCCAACTCTCTTTCTCTTTCTGTCCCATTGTCTCTCTCTCATTCTCTCCCTCGTTCTGTCTCTATTTCTGTCTCGTTCTCCATTTCTCTCTTATTCTGTCTCTATTTTTCTCTCGCATTCTCTCTCTCTTTCTGCCTAATTCTATTTCTCTTTCTGCCTCAGTCTCTCTCTCTCTCTTTCTCTCTCATTCTCTCTCATTTTCTCTTCTTCTATCTCTCGTTCTTTCTCTCTTTTTCTCTTTCTTTTTCTCTCTCATTCTGTCTCCCTCTTTCTCTCTAATTCTCTGTCATTCTCTTTCTCTCTAATTCTCTGTCATTCTCTCTCTCTCTCTCTCTCTCTCGTTCTCTCGTTCTCTCTCGCTCAGCCGGAGCGGGAGAAAAAAGCGGGGCCGGTCGAGTGGCGGGCGGAGTCTCGGAAGTAGCGGTTTTTCACCGTCACCGGCAACGCATTCCGCATTATTTTATTATTGTTGTCACTGTCGCTGACAATTGTAGCCATTTGTCCGTCGCGGCGAGAGGACTGGGACACGCGAGTCGCGTTGCTCGCGCTCGCGCGCTCGAACACCGGGGGGGATGATTTCGACGGGGGCTTGATTATCGCCGGTGATTTAATAATGCTCGAGTTATTAACGAACACGCCTATTATCGTTTTATTTTGATCAACCAATTCCCTGTGAAATCGTCATATTTCCCTCCTCCCCCCCCCCCCTCCTCCCGCTAATTAAAAGCGACGATAACAACGACACGGGTACTCTGCGCGTGTAACACGGGCCTTTAGGCAGACCGGTCAACCGGGCAACTATCGCGCGAATCCGTTTTCAACGTGGAAAATTCGATTTTCCGAAATGCTCGCCTCCCTCCCCTCCTTTTTTCGAAACGGAACGCGGCGGCACGCTCGACGCGTTTTCGACGGCTTTGATTTCTTGGCCGGGGCAAACCGATCGACGGCAGTTTTGTTTGAATTAATACTGTGTTAAATCGTTCGTTTGTTTTTTTGTTAATTTATTTGGGGAAGGATGCTTGTAAATGCTTTGTGATGCTTTATAAATTATTAATGGACAAGAGATTTTACGATGGTATATTAGCTGAAGGAGTCTTGGAAATATGAATTAATTAATTAAAAGATATTTAAAAGATATGAAATATTAAGATTTTTAAGGTATTAAAAAATTTTAGCAAAGCTTACGAAAGAGCAATTTTACATCCATGTCTATTCGAGATATATTTATTCTCAGAATACTGTTAAATAATACATTCTTATATACTCATTAATGCAAAAATAGAATATAAAATATTTATAAAAAAAAACATTATTAAAGCAAAAATCCATATTTACAATTTCCATACATACAAGTCTACTAAATTTAAAAAATTACAATTGCTTTGAAAAATACATAAAGCAATACCTAAAGCACTGTTACATATTAAATTTCCTTTTTACCAATATTTAATTCGAACAAAAATTTACCACGTTGAAATCTGCAGCCTAACCCCAAAAATCATGGAACTCGATGACTGGTATCGTCGAAGGACATTTTTCGGCGTTCACATTTTTTTCCATGCCGAATATTAAACGGAAAAGAACGCGCAATTTCGCGGACGTTCGCCTAATTGACCAGGCTACACCGACGCGGCGACGAAGATATTTAACGAAGTCTGATTTCGTTAATAAAACCCCCGTGGAAATTTTCGCGGCGCCGTTCGCGAAATTCTCGTTTTGCATTATTTTATTATCCTTATCACTGTCACCGGCAATTAAAAGCATTTATCGCAGCGGCGGTTGCGCTGGGCGCATTGTTGCAACCCGCGAGGGGGGGGGGGGGGGGGGGGGGGGGGGG
>NC_135775.1:23787571-23864211 GCF_028453695.1 Augochlora pura | reverse complement strand
GGGGAGGGGATTGCGAGGGGGCTCCGCTAGATTTGACGCATTAGCTCTGCATGAAATTTAATAACACTCGACGACGAATTTTTATTGGTACTTCCAGCCCGACGCCCTTGCGCCGCCACGATATTATCCCTGTTACGTACCGGGTGCGCCGATAAACACGGAACGGCTCGCTCGAACCCCGTTGGAAAATTGTTGTAGCTTTTAGGATTTATTAACGCTGGAATTAAGGGACGATCTTCTTCGATTCATTTTTGTTAACTTGACGAACAATTGCTGAAATTTAATTTCACGTTTTTAGTTATTAATGCAAATATTTCTGATCGAGGTTATGTCAAGGGGTTGCGTCGAGATTATATCGAGATTTAACTCGCTTGCGAGATACTGTTCGCAATAATTTTGTTGGATTTTTAGGATTGTTATGAATACTTGTCAAAGATTAAATATGACTGTATAGTATGTGTAGTAAATACAATATAAGTGTATAGTGACTGAGTTATATTTAATTTAGGATTGGTATTTTATTTGATAATTGTTCGTTGTACACTGGGTACATGTGTATAATATTTATAGATAATATAACTGTATAGTACTTATAATAAATATAGCTATATAATACTAGATACTATAGTATCTGCATACTAATATTAACAAACTCTATCCACATTTAAAAAGCACAGAAATATCGTTAACAATATTTCTCCCCACTAAATAAAATCTAGAAACAATAGTCATCTTAAAAGCACGTATCTCAAGAATTTTTATTCAGAAACACTGAATAAATAATCGTTTCGAGACGTCCGAGTATATCTCGATAACAGAGAAGCCACCGCATTTATTTCGACGGGAAAAAGATGAAAATATCGGAGCGGTGGGTAAACGAGTCTCGCGGCGGATTTCTCGACTTAATTATTTGGTACGCGTCCGCGAAGAAATATATATATATAATGGAAATATATATACGGTAGCCACTGTATTACTTTTAGGGAAGATTACGCGTGGGCCGTGTATATCCAAGCAAAGCCGGGCCGGGCGAAAATTTTCCCCGTTCATTTTCTTTATCCTGGCTGCGCGGAGAGCGAAAGAGAGAGGAACGTTCCTCTGCCTTTCTGATTGCACACCTTGTATAAACGTACGGGACCCGGCGGCACGATTACAACGAAAATGGGAACCGGCCGCGGCCGCGCGGCGCTGTCTTCGTAACGCTCTGGAATAACTAGAAATGAAAAGTAGTTAAACCTGATACGCTCGTTTATTCAGCCTCTCTCGCGCGCCCAGTTGAAATCGAATCTGCGATGAACCTTCTCCCACGGATCGAACTTATCATTAGGTGGGCGGGACCTCGGGTTTAACCCTTTTAGCGACGAAGATATATCGTCGTGCCCTTTCGGAGACGCTTTTGCGCTTTATTTGAGAGTTAGGAGAAAACCGTGTGTCAAAATTAATTTATAAAATGTAGTAAATTGTTCGAATTCGTTGTAATAAAAATTGGAAAAATTGCTTTTGCTATATTTTGTGCTGGTTGGAGATGAGGCTCTGTATAAGTTCTAGCGACAAGGAAACTCGACAGAGAATAACTTTTTGAGATTGCAAGCGCAATTTGTTTATGATAGATGTCTGGCAGCTTTGGTTATTTTATTAAAAATTGTTGACAATTAAGTATTTTATGATACGTGATTTTAACTTGTACTTTATGCTACATGATTATTTTAATAATAATAATAACCTAATAATTATAATAACAATCTAATAATACTAATAATAATTGTGTAAAAATTTATTTTTACAAATCAGCACAGAAAAAGGTAGCCATATTTATTGAACTAAAGTCTTCTTAGGATAAACTATATAAAATCTATATAAATTAATCTAGATAAACAACATCCAATAAAACATCATTCCTTAAACAATTACGCGGTATAACTCTTGTCAGCCACCCAAATAAAATCCGAATTATTGTCAAACCCCGAGTCTAAAGCACCGCCGTAACGAACATAATTTTCCAAAACGACAAAACGACATAACCTGCTCCCTCATTCCACAGTACATACCTCGAGCGAAGACGAGCCTCGCGAACTCGTCGGAAGAAAGCCTCGCGATCCACGGCGAAATCTCGGTTAATTCGCGTCGCGGCTTCCAATTAATTCGTTCGCCGGGTGTTTCGTTTTAAACGACGGCCCTGTCCGACAACGTCAAACATGGTGCTAATTAAAACGGTCCGCGGAAATACCGTGTCACCCCGATTCCGTTTCCCATCTGTTCAACTAAAAAGGGAGAGAGAGAGAGAGAGAGAGAGACGCCCGGCAAAGACTCCGCCGTCTTCCACGCGGAGAACAGTTAAAACATCGGAGCGAGAGAGGCGCCGACGACGAATTACCGTTCCCCCTGATTGTAATCGGGGGCGGGGGAGGGAGAACCGGTGGCTGTTAATTAACATAGATCCATTCCGGCGGCGTCGAAGTGCTCTCAAAACACCGGCGGGAAAATTTATTTTTCTTCCGGGGAGAAGATTTCGGGTCGCCGCCGGTGACAATTATCTGATTGAAATCTTAACCGAGCCGTCTTCGAGGACGGAGAGGAGCGTCTTTCTCGCGGGACGCTGAACAGAAACCGACGACCTCTTCCTCCGCCCTCCTCCTTCTTCTTTATTCCATCTTCCTCATCGAGGTCTTTTGATTAAATTAATTCGTGCTGGATGGCGCTCGAAATACTGGAAAATTAGCGCGACCCGATCGCCTCGCGCTTCGCGAAATGGACCTCGTCAATCTGTAGAAAATAAAATTATTTATACGCGACCGGTACTGACAATTATTGTTGTATTATTTTTATAAAAATCTGTGCTTCAACGCAGATATTATTTATTTTTTTTTCGATTATTTTATCACTGATGCTACTAGTATCTTAGGATGATAAGACACTGTGTCTTATAATGTTTCACAGTGTGTGTAAAATATTAAATTAGATACGATAAAAAACATCAATATTCCTAACAGTTTTCAGCACCGTCGACCTAAAATGTCAAAGCGAATGCTTTAAAAGTTGTCTGCAGATATTTAAGAAATAAATTCTCAAAGAGAATTCTTAAGAATTTTCTTAATATTTTCTTTGATAAGACCAGATAAAATAGATGAATAATATTCACGTATTTACTAGATCTTTCGCGAAATTTGTATCACTAGTCTAACTCGTTATTATAGTACTAGGTACTATAGTACCATAAAAATGTTATTAAAATATTATTACTATATGAATTTTATAGTACTAGGTACTATAGTACTATAAAAATGTTATTAAAATATTATTACTATATGAATTTTATAGTACTATAGTATAGGTATTTGCCCCGGTATAAATCACCGTATAATAACACTTTATCGACCGGTCATCCGATCGTAAAAATGTTCGTTTCTATTTCGATTTTATTTATCGTAAGGTATTTAATATTGAAAAATTTATATAATAATATCGAAGCTCGTAGCACAATTTAACACGTTTATCTCAATAATGGATAACAAATTAAGGGTTACCATGGCAACCGATTCACAAGCTACCGATCGGGGTAAATAAGATGAAAAGAAGCGAAAGCGATAAGATAGATTAGGTTGATGCACCTTTCAGTATCGCTTGTCGCGAGTCCGACCGGTGGATTCCGTCGTTACGAGCTAAACGACACGGCCGAGCAGAAATCGTTAAGGTATGATCTATATTAGCCGGCTCACGGTGGAGCGAGGCGAGGCGTACACGGTGGAACGAGGCGCGACAAGACGCGCGTGCAGAAAAGCAACATGCTAGTAATCTTCCATTTTATGGAGGCAAGACAGCACACAACGTTCGCCGGCGGCCGTTGCCAAAGCTATTTCCAGGCGGCACGGCACCGCTGACTTAGCCGACGACTCTCGGGTTTCTCGCCTCAGCTGTTCGCCCCGAGGTCCGCTCGCGCGGCCCGCCCGCCCGCTACCCCGTCGCGCTGTAATACCATGAGACGCGGCCAAACGGTTCGTTCTTATGGTTTCGTCGAATTAGTTTCAACCGGGCGCGCGCGGGCGAGCGCGTCGCCGCGTTGCGCAATTGTCGGAGATAGAGTCGCGGGAAAACGGCAGTTCGGAACGGCCGTTTACCCGGCTGCTGACGATTGCTCTATGTGAATACTAATTGCCGTCGCGGTTATGATCCCTCGATTACATCCTGATCCTTGATTATTGCGGCTGGAGGACCGTCGCGGTATCGCCGCGGCATTTTTATTTCTCGCAGGTCATCTGCGGTCCCTCTTTTCGATTTAACCCCTTGCCGGGCAATTTTGTTCATTATTAAGGCGGTTAGATGGTTTATAGTAATTTTTAAATATGGATTTTTAACCGTGTTGATGTAAGTGGCACTGCAGGGTTGAGGGTGACACGAACAAATTGTTTTCATCCCTGACATTATAGTAAACGAAAATGAACAGATATTCGATTCAAAAACAGCTGTATATTAAAACTCTATATTAAAATTACTAGAAATCTGCTAAAAATTATTTGCAGAATTTGCATATAGAGTTTTCATACAAAGTAATTAAAAAGAAATAAGAAGAAATTAAAAAGAAATAAGAAGTAATTAAAAAGAAATAAGAAGAAATTAAAAAGAAATAAGAAGTAATTAAAAAAGAAATAAGAAGAAATTAAAAAGAAACAAGAAGTAATTAAAAAGAAATAAAATGATTAAAAAATATGAAAAGGGTGCTCCACCAGCAGACGAAATTAGCAATCAACATCGTCGCAGGGTTTGTTCTGAATTAAACGCTACGACATTGTTGACCAGCTTTATCTGCTAATTTTTCAGATAGGGGTAACCGCGACGGAACGAAAAGAAACCGGTGTAAAGTACACGAAAGGCCGAATCTCTCGGCAAGCCCCCGGTAATTTAATTGCCTCGCGAATATGGGCGAACAAGAACCGGTGGCGGAGGAGGAGGAGAAGGAGAAGGAGAAGGAGAAGGAAGAGGAAGAGGAGGCTGTGTAACAGTGCCTCGAAACTGATTCTTCTGGTTAAGGAGGCGCACGGTTTCCGCCTCCCCGTGCAAAGTAAACCTCTTATTCATTCAGTTTACCGGCTATTAGATATTCCCCAAGTTCGGGGGACTTTTTAAACACCCTGACTAAGCGATTTCATTGACTATCAATCCTCGGTTACCGCGCCTCTCTCTCTCTCTTTCTCTCTGAATTAACACCGACTTCTCGAGGGGGAAGATCAAACCTCTCGGATCCCTTTTGGATCTCCGTTAATAATCAGCAGAAGACAGCAATTATTGACCGAGACGAGCACAGATTCATCCCCTCCGATAACCTGCTCGAAAAGCATGGTTTTTGTCAACCCTTGCAGAAGCAATTCGGAAATGATTGCATAAAAGGGGAGATGGACGTTTCGAAAATACTTTGACACAAGTTTAACGTAAAGTTGATGTAAAGTCAATAGGTATATATGATTGATTATAGATAACATTTTATATATTACAGTATAAGAAAATTTAGTACATAGATTTTGCTATATAAGCTTGACATAACCTCAATAGGTATTCTTTCGCAGGATTTATTAATTCTTTACTGTAAAATTTATTAATCATAAAGAGTACTGTATATATAATACAAGAAAATTTAGTACACTGAGAACTAGCGAATATTAGTTAATTATTTAGAGTAATGAGTTAGGGGTAGTTTAAGGGTGAACCTAAATATTTTGTCAGATATGTTAGCTCCTTACTGAATAATTTATGGGTTCTTTATAGCATTGTCTTCCTGTCAGCAAAATGGAGTGGAATGAAGTGTAGGAACTACTAATTAATATAGAATAATAGAAATATGTTATACTATATTATAGCATAATATAACATAGAGAATCCTCGATATAGAATATGTCAGGTTATATAGCATTGTTCCCCTGTCAAAAAATTCGGTACAATGAAAAACAGCACAATCTACTCTTCCAGCCTATAATATACATAACATATAATACCTAATACAATAAACAATTAAATATAATAAATAAAATAAATACAATAAAATACAATATAGATAATCCTTGGTACAGAACCAGTCTACCATCTCCAGCATCATCCCCCCACTAGAAAATTCAAGTACACTACAAAACATCACAGTCTAGAGCTATAATATAGCAAACCCTCTACTTAATCCTCGTCTTAAGCGTTAAAAAACGATCCCGATGCTTCTAGAGCCAAGACGACTCCCCCCAAACAACATAATCTGACAAGAAGAGATTCATTAGACAGTTCAGCCGCAGGATTTAATTAGAGAATTCAGTTCGTTCTGGTCGAGGACGGCGTTTGCCGTTGATCCGCCTCCTTTTTGTCCCGCGAACGACGTCACGAGAGGGCGGTTTAGAGATTCTCTATGCAATTCTATAGCCGGATCCGTACTAAGTATACCGAGTTAGCGAAGTTGTGTGCCAGTCTCTCGCTGACGAGAGAGCCCCGCGAAAGGAGAGAGAGAGAGAGAGAGATCCGTGAATCGTTTTTGCAGGACGCGAGGGGGTGGTGCGCTGTCACACAGCGCGTTCGGGATTGAAAATTGGCTCTCTTCGGGGTAAACAATGGCAGGAACGAATAGAGGTTGCTTATTAAATTAGCTCCTCTCTCTCTCTCTCTAGAACCATCGCTCCGCCGTTGTGTAAGGCTGTGCGTCGCCGGTGAAGTTCCAACAAGTTTTGACATCGTCTGCAATTATTATCAAACTTCGTACGACTCGCGAGAGCCGGACGAGACGCGGCGCGACGTCTAATTGCGGACACGTAAAAACTATTTAGCGCGAGGAGCCGGGAATTAAAGGAACAGTTGTTTGGTTTAACAATTTTCCGATCGGTGAGAATATATTTTATAATTATCGTAAGAATTTTATTGTTCATTTTTAACGTGAACGAGAAACAAGATTTGATCGCGAGCGTTGGAACAGAAATTTATCGACTAATTAAAATAATTGAGAATAAATTAGTACAATAACTCTAGAACTTCTGTTAGTTATCGTTATTATTATTTGATATTTCATCTGTTATTCTGTATATCAAATATTCGCAAATTGGTAAATACTGTAATTAATAATTTTTATTTCACGGTGACGAGGAATACGTGTCAATTAAACGTACCTTATTAAAGCGGTTAAACGAGAAGAGAAAAATGAGGTATGAAACTCCTGCAGCGTGCAACAAATGCAACCGATTCTTCCTTTATGAAACTATGCCGCGATGACTCATTAGCGAAATCTAATCGCGACATTCAAAGACAGCGGCGGTCCCGATGCTGGCGGAGGCGACCCGATACGGTCCACAGCTTTTCCGTGTTTCGTTTTGAATTAGAACAAGGTCTTTGTCTATGAGTCATTCTATTTCGAATCGGGCGGGCCGCCGCGATGCAAGTGGAACTCGGATCTGGACGTAATCCAATACGGCACGCACCCGCAGAATTATAGCGTGCCGTCAACGTGTCGTCGGATTTCTTTCCCCCGGCTGTCAACCCGGGCGTCCGTTAACTTGACGAAGATGCGCGGCTTGATGCCTCGGTATGGCCTGTCTTCGTATCAGCCGCGACTGAAGCTGACGTTTACTGGGCTCTCAGGTGGATTTCGTAGCACCGGGGCCTGAGTGATACCGTACTCTAATGCTCGTAAGTGATAGTTACACGTTGGCATTCCTTTGGATAAATTGAGTTTACGTTGGAACTAAATTTAGGGGACGCGGCGACGGCGGCGGCGGCGGCTCTCTCGGAACGGGTTGCGGATGATTTGAACGCGACGCATCCGTGAAGTTCGGCAAAAATTTATGCCGCCGTTTACGGGCACCCTGCCGGCCAATGATGAAACGATCCGGCCGTTATGGCTTCGAATTAGCTACATTGTGGAGGGTGGGATTTAATAGTTTGCTGCGACGTGGGATTTGACGGTGTGGCGAGCGTATTATTTAGGGTTAGGTGTTTCTTGTTCGAATAAGAAGTAAAATATTTTTTAAGTCGAATGTTAGTCAAGGATTTCAAGGATTGTTCAATATTCGAATAAAATTATTTTTGAGACATTTGATAGTAAAGCAGGACAAAAATGGGCGGGGCAATTACAAAGGAGGCGTCGCTAACTATAAAAGGGCGGAGAGAAACCTCAGAAATTCGAAGCGAAACTTTAAAAAGCACGGAGCTCATCTCAAAGAGGGCTGGGCCAACCATAAAATGGGCACATAACCTGAAACTTAAGGGGCGTGGTCAAGCTCAGAGGGGCAGGAACTAACTGCAAAGGAAATTTTTTTAAATATTCAAAAAATATTCAAGACAAAATACATACAAAAATAGATTTATTCTTTACTTCATCAACCACATATAGTATGGTTTCAACCATATTAGATTGACTATGAATAAACAACTACCCTTACAGAAAAATTGCAGGCTCGAAATTTTGCACGGTCGAGTTTCTGTCGGTCAACAATCGAACGCTCTAAAGCTAATTAAAAAACCTCTACAGTCACTTTTATTGATCTTAATAAATCAGCGTTGGTTTAATGGAAAATGTGCGTTCCATAATGCACGGCTATAAACCGTAAATCTAAATTGAATGTAAATAAATTGTCCAAAGATAGCCGAGCCTGGTTTCGAGTCTTTAGAGCGTTCTTGATACCGTAAGAAGAATGTAGATACGAACGGTTTAATATTAATGAGTCCCGGGGATAAATTGCGAACGATAACGTCACGATGGAATAGCTCGGATATCAGAAAACATTCTTACCCATCTTGAATACGAAATTATTTCATTCTCCTAGTGATCGATTCGGCAGACTGGATTCCTCCGTCGACCGAGTCAAATATCTGCATCGAGAAATGGGAATGATTTTGCGGACAAACTTTTCTCCCACCTGGAAATTGATCGAACGACACTCCGTTTTCATTTTGATACTTTGGTTACGCTATAAACAATATAACAATAACATTCGTTATGCAAAATAATAGACTGGTAATTAATTAATAAAACTCTTTTGGCGTCGCTAAAATTCTTTTTCTAAATTCAGTATGCAACCCTTCGGTTACTTTTAACCTCTTGCATTTATTAATTAATTAATAATTAATTAATTAATTAACCCCAAAAAACATAACCTACGAAACAGAAAACATCAAAACTTCCTGCAGGAAGATTAGCACAGTCATCCCTTTGGTATTAAAATTACTGTTTCCTTCAAACATAATTAAAATATAATTAAAAATGCATACACAAGAAGAACAACGAAAACACAGTATCTACTTGAATCGTTCATTATTACAACGTACACTCGCGTTAAAAAGTCCATTCGGCCAAGTGCACGCGACCGCGTCCAGCGACCGCATAGATGGTGCGACACTCGAGTGGAGGGGATAAACACAGCGAGCCAATGAGGCGTCGCCGAATCGGCTCTCCGACTTCGCACGAGTCCCAGAACGCTATAGCAGAGTCGTACAGTCAGCATTCGCGGTGCAGCAACAGTGCCGTAGCGGCGCGCGTTGCTCGCGGAAAGCGAACTGTTTTTAAGTGATTCTCTTTCATCGTGCGCTCAAGAGGCTGGAAGATTTTAATTCGCCGCGGGTCCGCGGCGCAAAAAACGACTAGAATTCCGTCGAGTATCACGATTTTCGGGGCTGTACATCCATTAGAACACACGCGCAACGCGGCCCCGCACAGGGCACTTCCGCTGTTCACCCGCGGAGCTACTAATTCCGCGCTTTTCCGTTTTCCCTCTCTCTCTCTCTCTCTCTCTCTCTCTTCTCCTCTCTACGGTTATTTTTTTGTTCCACGCCAGTAATTAACTCAAAAATGCTAACACTGTGGAATACGGGAGCGCAACGGTGCCCCGGCAGCTTTTTTTATAGCTCCCGTTTTTTTGTTGTTGTTCGCCTCTCTCTCTCTCTCTCTTCCTTTTTAGCTTTGTTTTCGCAGCGTCGTGGATGCAGCATAAAATTCCGAGTCGCCCGGGGGAGCAGACGGAGGCTAATGTCATGTTAATACGGCCGGAATTAATTGAATACCTTGTTTAATAATTGCACGCTAAGGGAACAACGGCTGCCGGACGGCGGAAGAGGGTAGGGGGGAGGGTGGGAGGAGCGGCAATTATCCGGGCAGCGCTTTTGCCGCAAAGAACGACGGATCGCGGCGAACTTACGACGCGGAATCTTTTCAAACAAACCCCTTTGGAGCGATAAGCTCGCCGAGGATCCATGGTCTTTACGGTCCCCGTCGATTCGAGGTCGCCGGAACTCGCCATGATCGCGATTCTATGGCCGTCGTTTATGGGGCGCGTCTCGACCTTTTATTTAGCTGTTTAATCGTTTACTAATATCGTGATAGACTCGTTATGGAGATTTGGAACATATTTACTAAATTTGTATTTCATTCACATTTTTTAAATTGTTGTTATTATGTATTATTAATATATATTATAATTAAAATCTTTATGGGATATTTTAGGACTGCGTTGATTAGAATTTCTTTGGTAATTTCCATGGTGAAGCGAGAGAACTTTTGTTTAGTGATTATCTTTATTTATTCTTATTTTTAGACTTTTGTGACAGTAAATTTTATGTCGATTTAATAGAAATTATTGTCAGATATATATTTATTAAATTATGTACGGAATTATAGAGGTTTATATAGGGGTTGTTAAATTCTACTCATCCGTCATTAGTATTTAAATATTGACATAACTCTCTTGCCTTATAATAAATATAAATTTTCTATCTGGCGCAAAAATTTATTATTAGCAAACAAAGACTAGTCAACAAAGCTATGAAATTTATTAATATTCAATCACATTTCGCGCACCTTAAATTAATTCTAGCAACCCTTTCTCCCTTCGAACAATTTCTTAAAACTCCAAACCTCGTCAACATAAAAACAATATCGGTGCCGCAAAGGGTTAATATCGAGCCCCGAACGAAACAAACATATTCTCCCAGACCAGATCATAAATGTAATAATTTTTCTAATTCCCCCGCACAGATTCTCTTGGTAAAACACGGCCTCGCAGAGTTTCGCTGGCGAAATGAACATTTTCAAAGATTATATATTCCATAATGTTCTGCAGCTGGAACTTTGTATCTCGCGTGCTCATTTTTGTCGCGAGTCTTACAAAAACGTGAAACGGTGTAAACTGTGTAATTCATGTTACGGAATTTTTTATCAAAGGGACCCTGTTTTAATTCCGGGACTCGGCTACGCCGCGTTTAGCGTTAAATGTTGACGAGGTGCGAGTTAACAATTTTTTCTTAATAATGTTACGCTATTCATGGCATTGAAACGTAATATAGAGCAGTTCGTGGAATCGTCGAAACAAGCTTCGCACGGTTACGTAATGTTTAAACAGACGAAATTGTTTTAGCATGGTGATTTTAGGTTAGTATAGCGATTTTAGGTTAGTATGGCGATTTTAGTTCAATATTGCGATTTTAGGTTAATATGGCGATTTTAGGTTAGTATAGCGATTTTAGTTCAATATGGCGATTTTAGGTTAGCACGGCGACCGGGCAGATTTTTTTTCCTTTCCCGAGGGAAATATGTTACAGTCGGCGCTTGTAATCGACACTTATTATTGAATTAGTGGTGGCCAGTAGATTAATTGCGGCTGATAACGGATCCGGCACTAATCGTGTATAATGGGTATCCGATAGATCGAAAGTTTGGCGTATCAATCTGTCTTAACCACATGTTCAACGAACGACTCTGCCGGGCTAATGAGTCATCTCCATTTCGGTCAACGTTCCACGAATGTTTCCGTAATTAGCAATGTAACGGTCGAATTATGAAATTAGGGGAACGGAAACCATCGAATTAGTAATCTCGAAATGCCTTCTTGCTTTCCGTTACATTAAAAAATTACGCATGAAATTACCAACTTTGGAACCAACCAGACGATATTTAATAATTTTTATTAATTAACGCTTATCAGTATGTTAATGTATCTATTCGGCATATGTTAAATTATAGTTTCGTATTAGTTATATAGTATTATTGATTTTGATATTATTAGTAGTTTTACTTGAATTTATTATTTGAAAATATTTTAATCGCAAGATGGTGGAATTTTGTGAGAAATAAAATTGTCAAAATTTATTGTGAAATATAGATAAAATATTGAAGATATAGCTAAATGTATAGTATATAAGACGTCTTTAATTTTTGTAATAATTTTAATGCATTGAACATAATATACTGACAATTTTTTATTCTTTTAATTCAGCTATTATTATAGATTGCAATTCCTCAATTTTACTGTAAATCCACAAAATCTGTAATATGTTATACGACCATATTATTTCAACCAATTGAACATAATTGGACGTTTTCGAAAAATAAGGGGTTCAATTTTAGCAGATAAATAACTGATTAAATTTAAATGAAAATAATTGATCGAATACGAATGAAAATAATTGAGCAAATACGAACGAAAGTAATTGACTAAAATAGTTGATTGAACGTGAATGAAAATAATTAATTGAACGCGAATACAAATAATTGATTAGATTAGGATGAAAATGATTGATTGAGGGTGAATGAAAATAATTGATTGAACATTGATGAAAGTAATTGATTAAATATGAATGAAAATAATTGCTTGAATGTGAATGGAAATAATTAATTAAATATAAATGAAAATAGTAAAGTAAATATAAATGAAAATAGTAAATTAAATATAAATGAAAATAGTAAATAAATATAAATGAAAATAATCGATCGAACACGAACGAGAAGAGTTGATTAATAATAAACGAAAATAATCGTCTAAACTAAAATAAAAGAATCCGATACATCTTGCGCTTAATTAAACCAAAAAATAACCAGATAGCATAGTAATTGGCCACGGGACAATAACCGGCTCCTATCAATTTTTCCATCGCGATTGTTAACCCGCGTAAAAGCGCCGCACGGGCGGCTGCGCACTGAAAGTCGCGCCGGTTGATTTATTACGTAATTTGGCCGAGTAAATACGACGATGTTCCGCGCAACAAATTCCCGCTCCGGCGTGCTACAATTACAATACCGGGTAGAAGAGGAGACGCGACTTGGGGAATTCTAGAAAATCCAAGACCTGGGATAGGCGGCTGAGAAAGAGAGAGACATATAGCTACAGAAAGAGTGAGAGAGAGAGAACGAGAGAGAGAGAGAGAGAGAGAACGCGAGTGTAAGAGATAGAAATTGGTGGAGAGCGAGAGAGAGATAAAGAAAGAGCGCGGGTTCTCGTTATCCGGTGGCCCCGACGCGTCAACACGAAATTATGAGGAGAATCACGGAACAAAAGGGTTCCCAAGAGGCTGCACCGGCGCGGCGGATACGGCGGAGCGGAGTTAGAATCCGCGGCGCGGATTTCCCGGGTTTCCGCTCGCGGCTAGTTCGGCGATTTGTCTCCATTCGTCGGCGGCGTCGTTCTTTTCTTCGCGGCGACTTCGTTAGCGAATCGGCAACAGGCGGTTCCCGGGCAGGCTTCGTTAAAGGCCGGGCGAACGAGCTCGCGGCATAATTAAAAGTGCCCGGAACGCGGATCTTAATTACGATTGTGCGTGTGCACGCCGGAAGGCAGGCGACACCTCGCAGAAGTCCGCGCGAACGGATTTTCCGAAGCGCGTCGGCTAAATGGCAACCATCGCCCCCTTTCTGTCTCTCTTCCTCTCTTTCTCTTTTTCTATCTTTTATTCTCTCTCTCTCTCTCTCTGTCTCTCCTTTCATCTTCCGTTGTTTTCAAATATTTGCCGGGCAAACACCGGCAGACAGCTTCCTTCCATTAACCGGCGCGGGAGCGCGCGCGGCTAAAAACGATGAAAACAGAAAAAAGAAGCGCAGAAAGGAATCAAATAAAATGAAATCTGTTGCAGGCGGAACCTTATACGGCGTGTGTGCACCACCGGGGGAATTTTAAACTGCCTGGCCCGCCGATTCGACCTGGCTGAATTCTAGTGCTGACCTGTATACACATGGTGAAAGTTCTGGTGAGTTTATGGATACACGACGATTTTTCTATTTTCTATTCGCCCGGCCGGCTGCGGGGCGACGCGTCGCGCGCGACCTGTCTTTGACCGGAGATTTCCGACGTCCCTCTACATCTACACACGTTGACGCATATAGACGCATATGCACATAGATAGACACATATAGACGAAGGGGATACGTGTCTCTGACCGGTCTTCCGGTGGAACCGCCGCATTTTCGCGTTCCCGTTTCACGAATCGCTCGCGGAACTCTAGTTTTTCCGATCGGCGCCCCGAAAACGGTAAAAACGTCCACCGTCGTAAACGCTCGCGAAATTAACACCGCTGCGGACCGTGGCCGTTTCGTCGCGAAATCTAAAACGGTATTTCCGTGTCACGGTGTTTCCGTTTTATGGGGTTGCTTGTGCCGCTTGGTGATTTACGTAGGGCGGTCGATTTTTATTTTTCGAAGGATTGGTGAATGTAAGATGGTGCTTTTTTCCTTTTTGCTGTATTAAGGATTTTTTATATAGTGTATATTATATTTACTATATTTATTTATTGGATTATATATTCTGTATTATGTATATTATAGACTGGTAGAGTTGATTGTGCTGGATTTCATTGCACTGAATTTTTCTATATTATATTGTATAGTGTATATTATATTTATTATATTTATTTATCGGATTATATATTCAATATTATGTATATTATAGACTGGGAGAGTTGATTGTGCTGGATTTCATCGTACTGAATTTTTCTATATTATATTACATAGTGTATATTATATTTATTTGATTTATTTATTATTGCTAGGAGATCGAATTATATTGTCTATATTCTATATTCTATATATTATAAACACTGGAGAGTAAACCGTAAGCATCTAATAATTTACCTAAATCCAAGAATATTTTTATTTCGTGTCGCTGTTCAGTCGAACCGAGGACAGTTCGAAGTTCTCCTCGACCGAAGAAACGGCCCATTACGGGAGAGCAGATTTACGGAAATTTCTGAAACGTCCGTATCGAGAACGGATTAGCGGTAAACGCGAAACAAGGCGAGCCCGCCTCGGATTCCCCTTATTTCATTCATCCGTAGATCGCATCGCGGATTATAGTTCCCCGAGGTTTCAATACGCTCAAAGGACGCGGGCGCAATTCGCCCGAACACGGGGGCTTCCTTTTTACTTGCAAATTTCTGTTATACCGTTTCTGCCCGGCAGAAAATGCAGTTGCGCCGCCGTCGCGCGCGGTCGGAACGCTCGCCGCAGAAAACGTCCGGCCGTTCGCCGTTCCGCAGCCCATTCCCGCGGAACACATCTGACAACGTTCTCTCTCTCTCTCTCTTTCTCTCTTTCTCTCTCTCTCTCTCTTTAACGTTAATGTCTCCCACGCCCGATGTTAAGACTTTCCAGCAACGGCGAGCGTTTTCCCGGGCGATGAACGTTAACGGCCCGCAAATGAATCGCTACCCGCGAAAACGAGAACGCAGCGCGTGCGAAAATTTCCCTGGAAAGTTGCGATGGGTTGGCTCGTAATCGTTCTCCCCCCTCGCTGCCACCCATACCCTTCCTTTTAATTTCATCGGACGGTGCCGGCCGTCATCGCGAGAACCGCAGAGAAATAATAATTCCGAGTCGGGGCGGTTCTGCGCGAGATAGGCTCGAACATAACCTCCAAGACGCGACGCGTCATTGTTGCCGCTTTTAAAGATGTTGCGTGCTTATTTCGATTTAGAAGAGATAAATGGTATTAATATTTATTGGATCTAGCGTGAAGTCTTTGTTAGGTTATGTCAGGTTATGGGTGCAAGAGGATCAGACTTAAAATGGAGGACGCCTTTAAGACGTCGTCAAGTGAACGTCTTTAAGACGTCCAATGCTTATTCTTTTAAATTATGGTAACACTTTTCATAGATAAATATATGAAGTAATAACGTATCAGGAGACTATAAAATAATTAACCTAAAATTTCATTTTTTCACCAGAAACTCTCAACCCCCCAAAAGAAACAATTAAATCCAACTACTTTTCCAACTTAAAACCACATAAAACAGTTCAATATAATTAATTAATTAACTCCAACAAAACCTCTTGGCATAATAACCTAATAATTTTGTCAAAACCCTCCCAAATCACTTCGACATTTTTCTATAAAACGACAAAAGCTCGAGTTGACTGTAGAATGATTAAAACGCGGTTACCGCGTGTCCAACGTGTTCCCATAAGAACGCCGGAAGAACGGGCGCCGCGGGTTCGCGTTCGCGCGATCTTTCGGCTCGCCGCCATTTTGGAATTTTTATTGAACCCCTAAATCAACGCGGCTGTCAGATATCCGCGGGGACAGGAATCCGAATTGCTCGCAGGAAATTTTAATTAATCCGAGATTACGTGGATCGGCTGCCACGCCGGTGATGGCGGAACGTTGTATGATCGAATTACAACGGTATAGATATTTTTTCTGTTTTGTTTGGGGATGCGGGAGAGAGAGAGAGGGGATGGGGTGGATTATGGGATTGTTTAGTTCCATGAAAAGTGAGCAGCCGCGATTTGTTTCGATCGTTGTCGCTCGCTCTTTATGATACGCGAAAATACGCGAGCGAAAATCAGCGAAAGTATGCAAAAATATGCGATGATTAGAGGCGAGGGATAATATCCGTTCGATATTAATGTTGATAACGTTCGCTCGATATTAATATTTATAACGATCGGGGCAGTTGGCCGAACTTGGTTACGATCTATTCGGTCAGCCGAACTTTATTACGATCGATCGAGTTGGACGAACTTTGTTACGATCCGCGAGATGTAAGAAGGTAACGAAAGCAGCTGCTATAATAAATCTTGATTATAGCGACGACGTAATAACCCTTTGATGCGCTTTGACGAATCCAGGTCACGACGGAGAATTTTAATAATAATCTGACAAGATTTCTCTTTATATATCAATTTTCAATTTCTCTTTTGCTTTCTAGAGTTATATAATATTTAAATTCCTAAGCACTTAAACTTTAGAAAAATATTCTTCTATAGTATAGACCATAGTATAGTATAGACTATACATATATCAGAATATACTACGCTTTTACTTTTTTCTGTTTAAATTTACGCCTTTATGCGAGGCAACCGAAGTTGAAATCAGTTCTTTAATAAAATTATCTCTGCCTGATAAGGATTAGAATTTAATTCACTTAAAATTAAAAAAACAAGAATTAATTATTTTACAACGAATATTCGTCCTTTGGCTATCGGTGATTATTTGCAAAACAACAAATTTTCATTATACGGAGGAATACGCATCAACAAGCAACTCCTCTGTTGCATCGGCTTCTACTCACCCCTTTTCATCGCGGACACCTTAACCTCCCTCGCCGCGTAACTCTCAAATAATCGACTTCTCAACGAAAGATCTTCTTGCGAAATGATCAGGCCTTGTTCCGACCGTGTCCGGCAAAGGCCACGAAATTCCCTCGGCACCCCGGCGCGCCGCGGCTCTCGAAAAATCGAGCGTTCCGAGGCGTGAATCGAGTTATCGTTAGACCGTGGTAATGGCTATTCGTCAGGTAGCGGAATTGCTTCTCGAAATGGAGTGCTCGGTTATAACGTGCTATATATCGGGGAGTAGCTAGGCGCTATTTGAAAGTCAAATACTGCCGCGGAAGATGTGGGGGGGGAGGGTGGAACAGAAAGTGAAGGGTGGTAGCGAGACGACGTGGGTGGGCGAGGGTGGGGAAAAGGTTTCACTGGAGGGCGAAAAGGGACGGCGAGGGAGGCCGGGGGAGGGGGCCCCTACGGTGCGGGAGATACACCAAGACATTTCGTAGCGTCGTGATATCCGTTGCTCCTACGCGGAACCGCAGACTTCATCCGATTAACGGCAGCTTCTATAATGCGAGGCATCTTGCCAAATTGGCTATGGTTGACTTAATTAAATTCGAATCGGCTCTAAGCGCGACGCGGTTTCTTAGAGGTTTTTGGTGCGCGACGTGGCCCTGAACACCTCGCCAATCTGCGCGGAATAATACCAGATTCACAGGTAGACGACGGCTACGTTTCATTAACGCCGGCCGCGATCGTTTGTCCGGATTTAAAAATCAATTTTCCCGCCATTTACGTGCCACGCGGACGTTTAACTCCTCGTTAAAAGGATCGATGTCTGGCGAATTCACTTTGTGTCGGGGGTAATTGTTGGTTATGTTAGCGTAGATGTTAGGGGTTTTGCAAAATGTGTTAATTTTTGATATAAATGTGTGGGATATATTTTTAATACAATGTTAATGTAGGGGATATTTTTTTTAGACGATGTAAATGCAGGGGATATTTTTCTTATAGGACATAAATATAGGGGATGTTTTTCTTATGGGACATAAACGTGGAAAATATTTTTCTTACAAGATATAAAATTTCAAAATATATTTGCTAAATGATATAAAAATATAAAATGTATTTCTCGTGGAATACGAAACTATGAAATATATTTTTTACGCAGTATATAAATATTTAACACGCTTTTTACGCGATTTAAATATGGGAGATATATTTCTTATACGACATAAACGTAGAAAATATTTTTCTTACACGATATATAAATATAAAATGTACTCCTCATACAATATATAGATACAAAATGTACTATTTATACAATATATAGATACAAAATGTACTACTTATACAATATAAAAATACAAAATGCCTTTCTTATATTTTTTAAACGATTCAAAAATCCGAAGCATGTTTCTCATGCGATATAAATATACAAAATATATTTCTTATCTCTCTTGAACGATATAAAAATACGAAACATATTCCTTATACAACAAAAAACAATAAATCACATTTCTAACACAATCTAACACCGCAAAACACCTTTTGACCCACGAATATACAGAACAAATTCTCCGCCCAAAATAAACCTAGACAGTATTTCCCTAAAACGCTAAAAACCATAAAACAAACGCAACATATAAATCCGGAGACCGTATACATACATACATCGAGCGCAATACAAATTATGGTCGCGGAGCAACAACAGTAGCGGGCCAGAAATCTGCAAATAACGAAACCTATCCAATACAGACACCGGCGGCGGCGTTCCATCGATCACTCGGAAATTCCGGCAGAATTTGCGGGGGTGGACAGAGAGATGAAGGGGGGGAGGGTGGAGTGGGTGAATCGCGTTGAACGCAGTACAAACAGGAAAACATTACGTCTCGATTCACAAATGTTTCTGTTCATTAAATTCGCCGATCTTTGATCCCGCGCGCGCGCGAGCCGAGCGTTCAATTCATTTGGCCGAATCCGCGGACACGGCCGCCGACGCACTCGAGAACGTCGTGATTTCTCTCTCCGTGCTCGTTCCAGATTAATTTCTGCAATATTTAAAAACCGCTTTGTTTGGTCAACAATGGCGCCCTCCCCGGCTCTGTTTGCGCGTCCCTCTCGTCGCGCGACGCGTCCGCTCGTTTCTTTTTTTTCCGCGTGAATTTCCGGGTCGTATTTGACCGTGTCGCGGCGCCGATGAAATTAACCCTTGACAATGACTTTTACGAACAGGTGACGTACCTGGATCAGGTGATTTTCTCAGGTGTGTCGAGTGTCTTTTATAGAATTTATTTTAATTTTTTATGTGATATAAATATTGTATAATTTATACGCAATTCCTCGAAATGGTTTCCGATAAGGCGATTTTTTCAGGTGTCGAGTGTCTTTTATAGAATTTATTTTAATTTTTTATATGATATAAATATTATATAATTTTTACGCAATTACTCGAAGTGGTTTCCGATGAGGCGATTTTTTCAGGTGTCGAGTGCCTTGTATACAATTTATTATAATTCGTATGCAGTACAAATATAATTTATAAACGATTATATGATAATGTATTATACACGATTACTATAATTTTGGTAGACCCTGTATAATATGAGATATAAAAATTGTAGAATGAACAACGATATAAGAGCACCTGTCGCGCGTAGGACTGAGAAGGTTCCTCGAAATGGACTCGGGAACCCCTCGTTCCCCGGAAACCTGAGAAACCCCAAAAATAAGTTTGGAACACCCTGTATAATGTAAAAATAAAAATGGAAGTATCGACAACGATGTAAGAGCACGTGTTACTCTCGCGACTGCCTGATCGAGAAGAACAGGAAGAGCAAAAGAAATTCGCGAAGAAATTAACGCGCACGAGAATCACCCCCATGGCATCATATATTGGTATCGTCGAAAGTAGATCACCATTATATTTCTAACGGTGACAACGACGCGGAGGAAGCAATTAACGCAAAGGAGAAATTTTTCATTCGCCGTATTTGCCGTACACCGTGGGCCGCGTACATCGCGATCGGCTCTCAACAAATCAATCGGCCGTGTTCGGGCTCCGTGCGCATCGACATTAGCCGGGGCTTGTTGGTTTTTCATTCCACGGTGAAAGATGCGATTCGTTCTTTGACTTCTAATTGAATGAAACGAAAAGCTGATTGGTCGGTCTTTGAGCCGGTACACGGTGTACATTGAACGCGACGGCGGGGATACACCGTGCTACGACGGTAAAGAAAAACGGCAACTTTGCAGGCAGAAAATTACGTTCCATTTAACTTTACATGCTCGCGCATTTAATAAAATACCGGCCTCTCTTCCACCCCCTCTTTCCGGCCGCGAGTCAAAACTCAGACGTTTTCCTGTTCCAGGAGAAATCCAATTGCCGGTAGCCGGTTCTTTCATTAAACGACGGCTTATTTTCGCGTCGGGAACGCCGCTCCCTGCAACGTGAACGGCGAAACAATAATTTAAGAGCGAAATTCAATTTTTCAATTCTTTAATTTTTGTTTGTATAAATGATATCTGTTTTCTTATTTATTGATAACTCGTTCGGAATTTAAGGAAGTGCGATACTAGATTTTAGTATATTAAGATATAATACGATTTAATATTGTATATAAATGTTGACACCTTGGATTTTTTAAACCTTAATAATTATAATATATTATTTCTAATCACCTCGATTTTTTAAACGTTATTTAATATTATATATAGATCCTAACCACCTCGATTCTCAAACGTTAACACATAAAACACATATAAAAAAATAAATCCCTACATCAACAATATATCAGCTAAAAACAATTTCAACAATTTACCATCACCTTAAACCCCAAAACACCCCTAAAACAATCCATGTCACATGAACCAAATTTCCAAATCACATCTATAATCCAGCAAAATCCTCGCCTAATAATTATTAACAAATCGAATAAACAGCGACAAATCTGGTTGTCCCAATCAACATCGGACAAAATACAAAATCAAGTGAACTTTCGCAGTGTATTTTTTCTCTAGGGCGCTGGCACACTCGGCGAAATAATAGACGAACTAAATGACACTCGAGCTCGCGAACGCGCGCGCGCGCGCCGCCGCCATTCACATTTTCAAATTGAATTTTCCTCGAGGAGTGCCGCCTAAGAAAGAAACCCGTTCGCCTTGAATTTTCACTTAGCGTATTATCGCGGCGTAACCATTTTCCGACTCGTTGCGCCCCCGGGGTGGGGGTTGGGGGGGGGGGGTTGGTTTACTCGGCACCGACCGAGAAATGTTCAACAAGAACGCAAATAACCGGATGTTTATGCAAATTCACAATTCGCCGCGTTAATTCGCGGCCAGCGAATCCTATTCCACGGGGCGTAGTTTATTGGGTGCTGGTGCTGGGGTGCGTGTTTAGGCGGTCCTTGGAATTTTGAGGATCTTTCGCGGAACCCTCGAAACTAATTCGCAACAATGCGCGAGAGTGGGAACAATGTGTACAGTGAATTTTTTAAATAGACTGCGACAATAATACTTTTTAGAATTTTTATTTGAGGCAATTATTTTTGGTTTGGATTTCTGCGCTAGCAAATTCTTAGACGATTGAATTCGCAGATACTGTGTACAGAAATTATTAAATATTCTATATTCTCTAGATTATCTATATATTAATCTATATATAAATAGAATAGAATAAAATATAAATTATCTGTGCCCTCTCTGTGTGACAACGATAGCTTTCTATATGAATGGAATAAGCTATTTATTAAAATAATTAACAATCAGCGACTTCTCGCGTAAAATAAAAATTGTCCATGCACTTTCTGTATAACAACAATAACTTTCTACATCAACAAAATGAACCATTAACTAGACTAATAAATAAAATATAAAAATATAAAAACTGCTTGCACACTCACAGCAAAATTTTCTATATCAACGAACCAAACCATTTACTACACTAACTAACAATCATAAAACCTTTAGGAAAAATAAAAATCCTCCACGCCCCGACTACAAGATGCGCTATCAGCCATTTAACCCTTTCCTTAATAATCTGAACGAGTCGTCGCCGAGGTACACCTGTCCAGAATCGAATCCGAACCCGATTACCCCGTTCATAACAAAGAAGGGATTCCTCCCTCCCCCCTCCCCCGACGGAAACGTAGCCGAGTCCGTCGACCAATCGTCGTCCGAAACTTCGATTATTCATCCCCCCTTAACCCCAACCCCCCAACCCCCGCCCGCCCCACGTGGCAGCTGCGCCCGAATAAGTGGAGCGTCCGAAAAAACGGCGAACTAATTCCGGGAATCAATTCGCGCTAATAGCGGCGAACAGTCGAAAACAGCGCGAAGGAGAATTCGTATAATCGATTCGGGGCGGCAGTTCGGCGTCGTCACTTTGTTTCCAGGTGGACGGCTCATGATGAAGGGTGCTCAGGTGGAAACACAACCGGGTACGCCGGCGACCCTCGACTCCCACTTCAGCGGCGAACGTGATTCGATTTAACGCATTCCGATTGAAAACTTTTTTCCTCCTTTCTCCTTCCCTGCCGTCCCCCCCTCTCTATTCCTCGATCTCTCTCGTTCTTTCTAACTCTCCCTCTCTCTCATTTTATATAGTTCTCTCTCTCTCGTTCTTTCTTGTTCTCTCTCTCTCTCTCTCTCTCTCTCTCTCTCATTTTATATAGTTTTCTCTCTCGTTCTTTCTTGTTCTCCCTCTCTCATTTTATATAATTCTCTCTTTCGTTCTTTCTCGTTCTCTCTCTCTCATTTTATATAGTTCTCTCTTTGGTTCATTTTAGTTCTCTCTCTCATTTTATATAGCTCTCTCTTTCGTTCTTTCTAATTTTCTCTCTGTCTTTTTCGTCTTCTCTCTCGTTCTATCTAGTTCTCTCTCCCCTTCTCTCTCGTTCTCTTTCTCATTCTATCTAATTCTTTTTCTCTCATTCTATGTACATCTCTCTCTCTCTCTCTCTCTCATTCCATCTACTTATCTCTCTCTCTCATTCCATCTACTTCTCTCTCTTCCCTTCTATCTAATTCCCCCTCTCATTCTATCTATTTCTTTCTCTCGTCCTCTCTCGTTCTCTCTCGGTCTCTCTCGTTCTCTCTCGTCCTTTCTCGGTCTCTCTCGTCCACCCGTTCGGCCGGCACCGACTGCCGGACAGATTCGCAAGCACCCGAGCATCCGGTGACAACTCTCGGCGCGAGTAATTTCCGTTTGATTAAGGAACCGCCGTGGAAAAAAGCTCTCGGCTACGCTCGCGACAGCTCGGAATTCAATAGTCGCGGACGCGGGCGTGGATCGGGGCTGGCGAGAAAAAATTTCGCGAACAGGGGGGGCCAACACCGGCGACCCCCGATCACGACCTAAGCGCGCTCTTTTCCTCTCTCTCTCTTTCTCTCTAATTAAATTAAATCCGCACTTAATTCCGACGAAGAGTTCGCGGCGACTAACGGCGCGGAAAAGATTTGTTCGGCGTTCGGCGAATAAGGCAGCGCGCGTCGCTGCAGAATGCGTTCTCTGACGGGTCCTCGGACGTGGTGCGGGGTGGGACGTTCTTCTAAAAGTGATGTAATCGTGAGGGTGTTAGTTATTGCGTTATTCTGTGATTTTGAGAATGCGCAACATTTGTGATATCGTCGGAAGGATTGGATCATCGATTCTTTTAAAATTTATGAACTCGGTAAAATTTTTATAGCGAGAATCGATTAGGGTAAATTAAAGCGGAGACTTTGTTCTTTAAATTAAGCTAAATCGCATTGTTATACGATTTTTTTTAACAGAGTTGTAGTAAATAGAATGCGCAGAATTTCTAACATCGTCGAAACGGTTGGAACGAGTCGCTTTTCTTGTAATTTTTAAAGTTCGTCAAATTTTTTTTACAAGGATCAGTTAGGGTGCATTAAAGTAGAGACTTCACTCTTTAAAATAAGCTAAGTTGCATTGTTATACGATTTTTTTTAACAGAGTTGTGGTAAATCGAATCCGAAGGGTTGTAACATCGTCGAAACGATAGGAACAAATCGCTTTTCTTATAATTTTTAAAGATCGCCAATTTTTTTACAGAAATAAATTAGGATGGAATAAAGTGGAGACTTCACTCTTTAAAATAAGCTAAGTTTCATTGCTCTACGATTTTTTTTAACAATATTACAGTGATTGAAAAACAAGGGGTTGCTAGCTACCTCTGTACTAGACTAAAATACTTCTTTTAATGTTCACTTCTCTTGCCAATTCTTATCAATTTTTCTAATGCATTAAAATTCGTTATCACTAAATACATAACGCTCTAAAAACACCTATTTTACGATACTTTAAAAAATTAACAAGAACACATAAATTCCAATTTTTAAATTCTCAGAATTATTACACCCGTACACAACTAATTCTGAATTAAAAAATTAGCTATCCGTCGTTTCGACGTATTTCGCGAACCTAGCCGCCAAGGATAGCATAATATCGAAAACGTATCGAGCGTGCGGAGCTTTCCGGTTGTCGCTCGTGTCCCGTGAAATGCTTCAATCTCGTGACAACAATGACGGAAAAGTCGAGTAATTTTCTTGATTATACCGTCGAACGGCGAATGCGTAATAAGAGCTCGTCAACGATGAATAATGATAATCACTAGTTATCGACGGATTTCATAGATAAATTGGCCCTGATGGACAGCTGTTGCCTCTCGTAATTGTATTTCGCTGCAGCTTTCAGCCGGCGCCGCACGCTCCGCGCCCACACCGAGAATTTCTCGCGTCTACGCACACGCGCGATGTCGTAACAGCGCGCGGCCAGAAATTTCACCGTTCGTGTACATACAGGGTAGAAAAATATCGGAGGACGCACGCCGGCCAGCGACGGACCTCCTCTTTTTCTATGTATTTACAGAACACCGTCGCGATCGTTTCGTTTAATTCATTGAAAACATACGTAGGAAACCACGCCGCGGCGGCCGCTGACAAATTGCTTTCGAGCCTTCTATTCCGAAAAACAATATTTTATGCCGCGCTATTTCGTTCGCGAAACGTGTACCGAATTTTATTTCTTTTCTTTTCGGTAAGTCGATCTTTTTCGAGGGACTTGGGAGAAATTAAACGCGCGGAGTTTGTGACGTCATTGAATGGATAGGAACCGTCGTTTTTCTTATGGTTTATAAACTCTGTAAAATTTTTCTAGCGAGAATCAATTAGGGTGAATTAAAGTGGAGACTTGACTCTTTAAATTGAGCTAAATTTTATTGTTGTACGATTTTTTTTAGCAGAGTTGTGATAAATTTAATGCGCCGAATTTGAAACATCGTCCAAAGAATATGAGACTGTCGCTTCTCTTATGATTTATAAACTTCGAAGAATTTTTATAGTGAGAACTGATTAGGGTAGGTTAAAGTGGACCCTTCACCCTTTAAATTAAGCTAAATTTCATTGTTCTACGATTTTTTTTAAGAGACTAGTGATAAATCGAATCCGTAGCATTGGTAACATCATCGAAAGGGAAGGAACAAATCGCTTCTCGTTCAATTTTTAAACTTCATAAAATTTTTATAGCAAAAATCAATTAGCATAAATTAAAGCGGAAACTTCACTCTTTAAAACAATCTAAGTGGGATTGCTCTACGATTTTTTTATATATCGAATAATTGAATTTAATTTGCAGGATATGTTACACAAATTATATGAAAATAACATATTTTCATATTTATCAGTACATTTATTATATTTACGTTTATTTCCTCCAAAATTAATTTAAAAATCTGTAACAAAAGAAAGGTAACACATTAAAGGCTCTCGTTTCCATTAAAATAACGTCCGTTTGGCTTTCGTTCACATCGCGACTTCGTTACAAATTATAAGAACATTTGGCTCGCGTTCATTACATTGCTCGTACACAATTATTTCAGAAAAATGTTTGAAAAATGTTATCTGTCCCATGGCCGGCTTTCAACAGGTGTTTCACGCGAACTTTTATCCGTCGAATGAAACAAGCTTTGGTTTTGCATTGTTCGAGCTGTTTGGAATAAATATTTATGCAACATAATTATTCCCATGAAATCAATGGACTATTGCAAAAACAATATTGTATTTTGACATTTTTAAATCGATTCGATTATTTTGCGTGTGAATTCCTGCTAGAATATTATTATTATTATTATAGGAACGAATTATTAGTTAAACGAATTCTTATTCGAATAAAGTTCTCATTTGGATAATTATTTAGATAAATTTTTATTGTATTGGATATTTATTCAGTAGGGTAGAATACAATTTTATTAGTTACTTTATTTCTTATTTATATATCTTTAGGGCGGGTCTTATTGGTCAGGAGGCGGATATAACTTTTAAATAGAGAGACTTATTTACTATAAGACGCAATCTATTAACGAAGGGGTGTGGCATATTGGTCATAGGCGTTGTCAAACCTCCAGGAGGCGGGGCCAATTGGCCCCGGGACTTTTTCCAAACAACAAAATTTTGCAAAACTAGTGGATTTATTTTCCCATACCCGTCCAAAAACGCATAAATATTTCTCGTCGTCGCAGTAAACCGCGTCGAACAGTGTAATCGTCGCACAGAGGTGCGCGCAGTCAAATAAATTTTCCGCGTTCTCCCCGGTTTCCCGGGTGGAACTTTCCCGTCATCGGGGGAAACTTGACAAAGCAGCATTCTCGGGCGTCACTTATGAAACGCGGGTCGAATATGACGCATCTACTCCAAGATACAGGCTTTGTGCCGTCACGTGAGATTTCCGATCCTCCCTCCCCTCCGTATAAAGCATGCTCGTCGCGCGAACCGTCGCAATACATCTCCGGGAATACACAGAGCATTGTGACCCGCAAAGAAACTTCGAACACCGCGCGATCCCTGACATTTATCTCGTTCCCTCCCCTCGGTGTCGCCTCGCTGACTTTTATAATGCAATATCATTGGCCGTGGCGCGACGACACGGGGGCCGCTCTCTTTCTTTCTTTCTTTCTTTCTTTCTGGGCCGGCTAACAGACACGACGACGCAATTAGATCCGTTCGGTTTAACGTCATACGTCGCTTTCGGACAACGTGGCCGTGCATTATTCAAACACCTTTGCTCACGATCTCTCTCTCTCTGTTTCCACGTTTCGCTGCTGCTAGCTCGTCGAACTGGACCGATACCTTTTTTTAAGGGAATTGTTTATTTTGATAATATTGTTTCAGGAGTTGACTAAGTTGATTGCTAGTTAGAGTATGTTGTTTAGATGCTATATGGAATTGTTTTAAGGTTTAATAAAATTGTTTCGAGGTTTGGATAAGTTTCGGTGTGCAATAAAATTGTTTCAAGGCTCGAGAAAATTGTCTCAAGGTTCAACAAAGTAGCATTAACGTTTAAGAAAATTCTATAGACGATTAAAATAATTATTTCAAGGTTCGACAAAATTGTTTCAATATTCAATAAAATTGTTTAGACGTTCTATAAAGTTGTTTAGACGTTCAACAAAATTGTTTCAATGTTCAACAGAATTATAACAAAACTCAATAGAATTGTTTAAACGATCAGCATAATTATTCAGACGTCCAACAAAATTCTATCAAGGGTCAACTAAATTATTTAGACGTTAAAATAAATTATATATACGTTTAATAAAATTGTTTAGACGTCGACCAATAATTTTACCACCTTATTCAGCACATTTTGAACTTAGCAGTGACACGATCGCGTTTTCACATTTTTCCATTTCACTAAAATATTAGTATCTGCGCAGGTATGCTGGCGTGCGATCGCTATAAATCAGCATCGAAACAGTGTATATCCCTCGCGAGGACATCTGTTCCCGCGCCGAGATCTTTTCCTGAACTGTTTGTACACGATACACAGAGATTCTACCGATAGCATTTGTCCAACGGCTTAGAGAACGAGCGAGGGAAAGAGGGAGAAAGAGAGATTCAGATAAATAGAGATAGATAGATATATAGATAGAGAAAAAGAGAGAAAGAAAGGGTGACTAGTTTTTTCTTCGCCAAGAGTAGAATCCTGTCTATCTCGATGGGCATTGTCAATAGCCAAGGTATAGCGAAATCCAAGAGATTCGCGTTCGACGCGTCTGCGCTGGAAATTCTCTCGAAACGCGACGAATACCTCGTAGACGTTCAGACAAATTTTGGTTGAAAATACTTCACAAATACTACAGCAACCTCAGGAAAATTCGTGGAAATATAAAACCACGTAAACGTAAGAATTTAACATATTATTTCGAACGATTTTTAGATGAAATTCGATCGAAGCAATGAAGGTTATTTTGCCTCGAAATTCTTGGGCAGTGATTAGACTAAATTAGATGAAACAGAATTTTTTCTAAGACTATTTTAAAATATAATTATTCAATAAAAATAAATTGTTTCTTTCGATAATTTTGCTACGTTGATAACAGCGTGATAACTTTGCTAAATTCTTCTTATATTCGTAATTGTATATTTCAATCGCTCGTTTTTATCGTAAATGCACTTTAATAAAAATAATTATTAGTGTCTCTTTTTTTAAACAAATAAATAACAAATTTATCTACATTATTATAATTAATTACTTGCCTCAATCACTTTTCCAACTTATCGAAACTGTTTATTATTATCCAGAATTTCAAGAATCCACCATCGAGCAATAAATAATTTCTCTCGCCCCGACGAACAACCCAATAATTTATTTAAATCATCGCGAGGTTAGTTCGACGCCGGTTAAAACGTTGACCACGTGTAAACGAGGCGCGCGCGCTCGCGCGTGGGGTCCTCCAGGCAATTCATTCTCCCAGGTCATTATACCTCCATCCAGGTATACTGTACTGCTCATAAAGATGCAGCTTGTATATTAACGGGCAAGTTGATGGGGCCCGGATAATCCACTTAGCCAAGAAATTCCCAAGAGAAAAAATTCCTCGCGGCCGGAAGAGTTAAGCCCTTAATCCGCAAAACCCTGTTTCCCCGCGGAAACTCGCGAATCCGTGAACCACTCTTGGCGGTTTGACGAATCACGCCTTCAACCGTCTGCCGGGTATAAGATGAAAGTCGTACTGCCGCGTTTAATTCACCGGCTGTGATCGCATACTGTACTGTATTATACTCTATACTGTATTATACTTTAATATTCTGTAGTTTTGGTATACTACACTACATTATACTAGAGTAATTAATTGTATACTGTACTACTCTTTACTATATTGTACTTTAATATTCTATAGTATGCTATACTGAACTAAATTATTCTATGTTATTCTATAGTATATTGTACTATTGTAGTTTATTATATTATATTCTGTAGTATACTGGACTAATATATTATAATATTCTATAATATTAGACGTTGTATACTATTATAGTATACTGAACTAAATTATTCTATAGTATAGTACACTACTCTATACTATTTTATACTATACTAATATATTATAATATATCATATGATTATGCTATTATTTCATTTTTAAATATTTCAAGAATATCTTTATATTTTTAATACTATTCTCAGTATTTTAAATACTGTTGTTTGTAAGTACATAAATTTACTTTACATATTATGATAATATTATATACATATTATAATATATTACATAGAATACATTATATGTACTATAATATATTACCCTACATTATTACATATACTATACTACAACAATATAATCAATCCTATTAAACATATCATATTACAAGAACATCGTCAAATATCACGCCATTATATTACTAAAAATTCGTAAATTACATAAAATTATTATAAAGTTATCAGAGTAAGGATTTAACGGAATCGACATACTCACCCCACAACTTCCCTGACTACCGCCATCCTGTGTGATAGCATCTGAGACAAGTATCGTCCAAAAACCGGAGGAAGCCTGCTACCTAACATGTCCCATATCCCGTGACCCATTACGACGGTTTTTCCGCGCGGGCGGCAAAAAGCCCGCGCGGCCCGGTGGCGTTCGGAAAGTTCCGCGGACTCCGGCCCGTGTATTTTACAGCGGCCACCCCTTTCCCCTTCCGGCGATCCACTAACCACGCTTCGCCCGGTCCCCGGTTCACCCAGTACCGAACGACGACGAGGACCTCGCGAGCTCGATTCCCACGGGGTTCGGGATTTTTGTTGTGTTTTAATTGCGCGTTAAAGGAACGTTGCTGTCTTCGGAGAAACGGGCCGCGCGCGCCGGCGAGACAACAAACGGGGGCCGAGGCGACCGTTAATTAGACTGCTTTTATGGGGTTCCGTGGGTAGGTCGACGGGATCGTGGGAGGAGGAAGG
Source organism: Augochlora pura (assembly GCF_028453695.1). NCBI lineage: Eukaryota > Metazoa > Arthropoda > Insecta > Hymenoptera > Halictidae > Augochlora > Augochlora pura. The sequence continues at coordinate 23,833,717 of NC_135775.1, read as the reverse complement.
GGGGGGGCACCGGGAACAGCTTTAATTATGTAACGGTACACCGCGTCGTGAGCTTTTTCCATCGCTGCGCAAAATTCTGCGTAATTAAAGGCGCGCGGACGAGCTCCGACACGTATACAAACGCGCGCACACGCACACCGATAGAAAGAACTCCGGCGTCTCTCTCTCTGTGCGCCGCGCCGCGGCGAAACACAGCGGAATTTTTAACGAGATTATTATGCCGGATTTCGTTCGTACGCCGGATGTTTACTGACCCAAACTTATCCACCTTACGTTTGCTCGATTCGCGCCGGCAACGAACGAGTCATCCCCCCCCCTCTCATTCCCCTTTTTCTCCCTCCCCGTTCTCCTCGTCTCGCTTCATCCACGTCTCGATTTTTCGCGAGCACGATGGAACCACTCTCTGCGGGCGATCTTTGAAACACTGCCCTGCCGTGCGGACGTGTTGTTTCTGCTGCCGGTTTAATGGGTTTAATTACGCCGCGGTTGGTTATGCAGCTTCCAGGTCTTTCGGGGTTGTTTTGCGGGCTTCGGAACCAAGGGGCCGGAGAATTCGCTGATTAACAGTGGAATTAGAACGGGGAACGGTTCTTCCAGCTTTCTTTTTTTTCGTCGATGCTGTTAGCGTTTTTTCGCGGGAATTTTTAGTACATTTGTTTCGATTGGGTACTGGGTTTAAATAATTTAAGCTTGTCTTTTGTTGCTTTTGGGTGTCTTTGTGGTGAAGATGGAATTTTTCAGTCGATGTAATTTGTCATTTTTGTTAATATTGTTGTTATAGTGTATTTTTCTGTGTTGTTATATTAGAGTTTTCTATATTACTATATTACTATACTATATTATTCTATATTACTGTATTCTACTTTTCTGCATTACTACACTATATTTTTCTATATGACTGCATTATATATTTTTACATTATTATGTTACAGTTTTCTATATTATTAAATTTTATATATTACTATATTACTACACTATACCTTTCTATATAACTGCATTATATTTTCCTGCATCACTACACTATATTTTTCCATATCACTACATTATACTTTTCTCCGTCATCACACGATATTTTCCAAATCATTAAATTACATTCTTCCCCCACTTCTTCCATCATCTTATCTTCCCCACTCCATCCCCAAACCCATCCTCATCAACAATTCTTCGCCTTCACTCGCCCCAGCATATCCCAAAAACTATACCTATTTCCAACAAATCCACCCCATCCACCGTCATTCAAACAATACAAATCAATCTCGTACCAACATCTCGAACACAATAACATCCTCTCGTTACAGAAATTCGTTCGCCTCGAGCGACTAATAGAATCGTTCCACTCCGATCGTAAAACTTGCTGTAGCAAAAATTCGCCGATCAATCTCCTCCGCCCCTTAAGAATCGTCTCGGTATCGAGACCGATCCGTAATTCATGGGCGACGATAATAATCGTGAAAAATCGAGCCGCGTCGTTTTAATGCACAGATTCGATCGTAGATCATTATTTCCCGACGCGAGCGCGGCCGTCGTCCAATAAATATGTATGGAATATTAGTCTCTGGATTTCGTGGGAGGAGCCGGATTCCGCCTTATCAGAGGTATTATTCGAGCATTTGTCTCGGCGACGGGATAGAAAGGGTGGATGATAGGGGGGGGGGGGGGGGGGGGGGGGGGAGGGGAGACGGAGGGGGGGGGGGTGGGGGCGAAGGAATAGATCTTGGCGTGATGGCGAAGATATTGAGTTAACGCCGTAGTAAAACCGCTCCGACGCGATGCACACCGATCCTTTCCATCGAGAGAGGGGGGTCGAAGGGAGGTGGTTAGAGGGGCGGGGGGAAATATACCCGTTGCTCCGACGGGGGTTGAAAGGAAGAGCGGTATTAATTACATTTGCGAGCCCCGGGGTCAGAGGTCGTTCGACATTCCCTTCTCTATTTACATATTTCTTTATTCCCCCGGACTAAAACGGCCTTTTGATAAGCGGAGAAATTCCGTTCCGCGGGAAATTCGTCGGTTTTTTTTTCATCCATCCTCTCCCCCACCACCATCGCTCTGCTCTACTTTTCACCCCATTGACGCCAATGAAATTTCATGCGCGTTTACCGGGCGCGTTCGATCGTCGCTCCGTCGTTTCTCTGTTCTACGCAATTTTAGAATCTTTGGCATTTTACAATCGCGCTACTGTCTGCAAATTTTAAGGAAATTTGGTGTTTATAGCTTTGCGATGGATATTGGTTATGGTTATTAGTTGGTGGGTTTGATATTATATTTAATATTGGTAGGAGGGTTTGATATTATATTTAATATTAATAGGAGGGTTTAATATTAATTCGGAGGGGTTTTATTGATTATGGTGGTTTGTGGATCCACCCAATGGATTTTTATTTAAATCAATACTGTTTTATATTTTTTTTAACATAACCTCTTCTTCGAACCTTTAGAAATAAATTTCTGCGATCCACTCGATAAATTTATATTTAAATCAAGGCTAATGTGTAATAAAAAAAAATTTTTATAAAATTATTATTATTGTAGTTGGACACCCTCGTCAACATTGTATTTTCGCAAAAATCCAATCGATTTGCATAGCAGAAAATCGATAAAATCCTTAGAACGCAAACATCGTCCCAGAATTAGAGAAAATTGCCACGAAAAGCGACAGACATTATATTTCTGCGAATCCATCGCGGCATTGATATGCAGATTAGCCGATGCGACTCGATTAATCCGAATCGACGGGAAACGATTTCCCGATCCGTATTTAATTCGAAACTTCCAATGAGCCCGGCGCGAGAATAAAAATATTCGCGCCGTGCCACTGGAAATTTATTCATCGCCGGGAACTTCGACCGGGCCGGCGCTGCTCCCTCTCTCTCTGTGATTCCTCTCTATCGGCGCTTTCGGCCCGCCACGTTATTATCGCTTAAAACCATATTCTATCCGGTCCACGCCCCAGCCCCGTATCCCCGAATCCGAATTTCGTCGGATAGCAGGAAATGTTAGGCGATCGCTTTACGATCGCAACGTGATTGCGATCTCCTTTCGGCGTCGTCCGAAACGCCTTTCTCGCACCCTCCGTCGACTTTCGCCACTTTCGCCCACGATTTTTTTCCCACCGCCGTCGCTGTCCGTTCATTTTTTCGGCAAATTTCCCCACGAGAATATCTCCTCTGTCGTTTATGTTACTTTTGACCCGTCCGATTGTCGGGAACCTTTTGACTCTACTCGTTGGTCCACGGTCGAATTTAAAACATTGACACTGGTGAACGTTTCGGAATGAATCCTCCGGCACGACGCGACGACGACCTCTCTCTCTCTCTCTCTCTCACCACTTTGTAGCTTCGCTGCAAACGACTCGCGAACGGTCGCGAAATTGCTAATTTCGGCATCGCTGGAGCGATGGGACATTGAAGAATTCATTTCGAAATGTGTTCTTACGGGTTCGCTATGCGTAATTATGTTTGATAATATGGGGTGGTTGGTTATGATTTGGTCTCTCAATTTTTGGTGGAACGTTAAGGGTATTTTATTTGCTATGATAGTGATTATAATATTTTCTGTAATGTATAGTATAATGTTTAGTGTTGTATTTTGTACTGTAGTTTCTATAATGTTTAATATTATGTTTGGTATTATATTTTATATTATGTTTAGTACTATGCTTTGTATAATATTTTTATAGTATTATATTTAGTATAACATGGGGTCGTACATTTCCTACAACATCCAGTATTATATTCAGTATAATATAAAAATTACTTATAATTTAAAATTAATTATATAGAAAATAATTATTCAGCATGCTGTATAATTAACTTCGACGATAAGACGATAATTAAAAGGCGAACACCGAGCACGGGATTTCTTACGTTTTAAAGCGGGCGTGGAAGTCGAGTGCGCCAGCAGAATCCGCGTTCTCCGCAGCGGCGGCGTCGGTGGCGCGAGGAAAAAAAGTTGCGTCTCCCGCCGCAACAATGTTGCAATATTCATCGCCGTGGAATCCGTTCCCGTGAATCCCGTGCCAAGAACCTTTTTCCGGCAACGCGGCGCCGGCAAACCTGTTCGCCGTCAGGTGTTCAATTATAGACAGCTGAAATATCATTCGCGCGTGTTTTATTCACACCGCCGAGGACGTGTAACACGAAGGACAAAAGGGAGATAGGGACGGTCAAACACCGCGGTGGAGAAGGGGGGAGAAAGGGGCATTGTTATACAGGGTGGCCGAGCACAGATTTTCCGCGGTCCGTTTTCCACGCGACGAGAAAGAGATGCTGGACTCTCGTTTCCAGATAATTAACCATTTAGAGACCGATACCGGCCGATACGGCGCAGGTTAGGTCAAAAATAACGCCGGGGTTGCCGGCGGCGGTGGTGGCCGCGTTGAAACAGTGACGGCAGAACACGATTCATGTGACAGCTTTGTTAATTATTAAATCGGAAACGACGCTTCTGTCCAGGATCCTCTTGATCTTGATTTCGACTTGCAGACTTTCGGATTCAATTATTTATTGTAACCGATCGAATTGTCGCGCGAAGAGGTGCCCGCGGATTTTCTATAGGTTATTAATTATAACGGTTGAAAGACCGTATACAAAATTAAGTCAGATGACGATTTTTAGTCGATCTCTTTTCTGTTCTACCTTGAAAAATGTTGGTAAATCGTAAAAACTATAATTGGTGCATAAATTGTCTTTTAATACAACGGACACATCACTATTTGATAGTTTATTATTAACCTTGATGCTGCATAAGTAATATTTGATATTAAAGCACTGAATGGAATATTCCGTTTTATTTTTTTTTTTATTTAATGAAGTCTATACAACTTGGATCTTTATTTTCGTTATAGTCGTGCGAGTGAAAGAGTTAGACATCGCCTTGAATTTCTAGCGTGAAGCTATAGTATAATAATATAGAGAATAGTAATATATAATATATATTATATTAAAATGTATACTAGAGTAATTTCGTATAATATCTAATACAGTAACCGAATAGAATTTATATTACATAATATGACAATATAATACAGTTACTTAATATAATATAATATAACATATATCATACAATACAGTAGCACAATATAACCTATAACACAGTACTTCGCTATAACCCTAATATAAAATATTATAAATCAACATAAAATAATCACAATAAATTACCCAATAAAAAAACCACATCACACCAACTCCCCCATCAACAAAACCACAATAATCGTTGACGCCATTTTACAACCACGATCGAAGGACAATGATCCATGAGAGCGTTTGCGGCAGAGCGTTTCCCGCCACCCTGTACACAAGGGAAGAGAAGGAGATAGCCAGGGTCCGGTCGCGTGCATTTTGCAGCAGCAGCAGGAGCAGGAGTCTGGGTATCGGGGTATCCTTGGCGTCTAATTTTTTCACGGCCGCGCAGAAACGGAAGGCCGACTCCGCGATTCGGTAATCCAGTTAAAGGAGCCGTCCGTCGCGTCGGGTCGCCGTGGGGATCGGGTGTATTCGGCCCTCTCCCTCCCTCCCTTCCTCTCCCTCCGCTGTACACCGACCCGTTCGCGATCACTTTACGAGGCGACGTGATTGCGATCATCCGGCTTTTTGCTGGTCCCCGCCCGTAGACTCTCCGGGGCCGAACTACTTGGAAATCCTCCGGAGTACTTTTAATAATTCAGTCGAATCCGCCGGAGACACGGCGTCGCTGTGCATTGCTTCGACATGGGCGGAGAGAGAGAGAGAGAGAGAGAGAATAGCGAGCGAAAGAGAGAGAGAACAGCGAGCAAAAGAGAGAGAGTAGCGAGCGAAAGAAGGAGAGAAAGATAGAGTAGCGAGCAAGAGAGGGAGAGAAAGAGAGTAGCAAGATAGGGGGGGGGGAGAGAGGGCGATAGAGAGAGAAAAAAAGAAAAATTAAAGCCCGAGCGTGTTCCGAGGCGTGGACGGAATACGAACGACCCTAAAACAGAGGCCCGCCCCGTAATTGTTCCCGTGGATAAGTAATGGAGAATTGAAAATCACGCGGTCGATTGAAAATCCTCCGCGTGCGCGAGCATCGATCCGAGACTCGCTCGGATTTTCCTTCGGCTCTCTCTCTCACTCTCTCCACCCCTTTCTCTCTCTCTCTCTCTCTCTCTCTCTCTGTCCATATATCTCCGTCTCTCTTTTTCTCTCTCTATCACGGTCAGTCTTTGGAATCGATGGCCCGTGTCGGAATACCAATTAGATCGAGTGCGAGGGGGTGGTTTTTGTTGCTGCCGATACCTGTCCGGCTCGCAACAATGTTCGACTGCGGGAAACGTATTGATCCATGGATATCGATTCCGAGATCCTTGTTCTCCGCGCCGGCCGTACCTGTTGGTTTTGTTCGCCTGATTTTTTGGGCGAGGCTGGATTAGGCGGGCCCACTCGGTTTTGCTCGACTAACGCGTGTTCAGACATTTATTCGTTTTTATGGTGTTCTGTTCGGTGTAATATTTGTACGATATTTTATATATTTAGTGGAATGTTTTTTATAATATATAGTACTGTATCTTGTATAATATTCAGTGGAATATCTAGCACTATATTTTTGATAATATTTATTGCTATATATTATATAACATTTAGTATAATATTTAGCACTATATTTTTAATAATATTTAGTGCTATGTTTTATACAACATTTAGTACAATATTTAGCACTATACTCGGTATAATATTCACTCGCTAACATTTTATACAATATTATGCAAAACCACGGTATTTATAAAAATTCCTCAGCTTACTCAACATAATTTTCAAAACAAAATCCAAAAGGCATCTATAACAGAACAATAATTTATTTCACTTAATCGTCGATGATTAAATAATTAATTATCTTCCGGGTCAAAATGACCCGGTAACCGCACTTGCCAGCGTAAAACCAATACTCCGAAGCGAAGCATTGGAACAGTTTCTTCGCGTCTCGCGAAAAAAGTTCAAATCTCGATTCAAATCGCAACTTTGCGCAACTTATAATTGCGTTCGAACTTGTAACGAGATTCCACTTTGATTTTATGCCACGAACTTGTCGGACGTCCGACTTTTCTTTTTTTTTTTTAATAATTCGCTACATAGCTGAAACTTCATTTCACACGTACTGAAAAATCTCGTAGCCACGGATCGAGCACACTGTATCATTCATCTTTCGAGAATTGCATTACTATTGCATAACCATGCAGCTTCGCTTCTCCAGAAATCGTACGAGATGTTTGCGTGCAATTCGGGAGGAAACAATAGTGCTTGCGTATTAGGTTAACGTGTTTTATTGTACATTTATTTCTATTTCTATATTTACATTTATTTATATATAGTATATTTTTCGAATTTGTATTATTTATTAAGGCAGGAAAGGAATTTTTATTTCTGACTTATAGGATAATTTTAAATATTGTGGTGTTTTAATTTTAGTTTAATTCTACCTTAATTCTATTTCAATTGTAGTTTAATTCTAGTTTAATTCTATTTAAATTCTATAATATTTCCATTCTAGTTGAATTTTAATTTAATCCTAATTTAATTCTACTTTAATTCTAATTTCATCCTAATTCGATTCTACTTTAATTCATCTTACCAAAAATTCTTCAAAATTTCTCCAACAATCTCTGACAGAATAAATAAACATTTCCAATAATTTCCACCACAGACATTACAATTTCAATAATAACAAAATAAAAATTGCCAAACTGGTCAATAGACAATAACTAATACATTTAATGCTCCATATTTGCTCCGTTTATGATAAACTATAGTATTAAAGAGCAGAAACAAAAGTACAATAACAAGCAAAAATTCAACAGAACTCGACCAGGTCCGCCTTGTTCGAACATCGTCGCCCCTTTCGCAAACAGCCGCGTCGCTTATCACCGTTCCCCGGCACGGGGCGAGAAATTCTAATGTCGCGGCGATTTATCGGCGGACTCGGTAACGAGTAGATGAAAAAGTTTTATTGCGATCACGTCAGAGCCCGGTAAAACGATAGATCGGCATTACCGGACTAATCCGCTAATTCGAAAGATTTGCTCACGGCGACGGCTCGTGAATTTCAAGATATCGGGGCCGAACCCCTTTTTGCCCGAATTAAATTCAGGAATCACTGTCCGATTTTTCTTCCCTTTCCACCGCCACCTCCTACCTTCCTATTCACCCTTCTTTTTCCAAGGTATTAACGCGTTGTTAGAACTCGTCAGCCAGAGCGATCCGATTTTAACCCTTTCGCTACGGAGCGCATTACTGAGCAGCTGAGGGTAGTTCTCTAAATTTTATTTTTATATATTTATTATATTTAGCAATATCATTTTACTTTCTAAAATGTAAAAATTTATTTTTTTAAAATGTTATAGTTAACTATAATATACAATATAATAACAATATATAATATAAGTAATTCTTCGAGGGTTTATATACAATATACGCCTGTCGGAGCGAAAGGTTTGAGACGATTAATTCCCTCGTTTTCTCTTTTCCGCGAGGAGAGCCGATTTTATCCGTCGCGCTATTATGCGAGCATTATTCCGCGAACATAAACTAGGATTCCGATAATTTCCTTCGGCTGCGACGTTAGATAGCAACCCCGTGAAAGAAGCCTTCGCCTCGACGTCTCCGTTTTCTATGAATGCGAGGCCGCTTTGCTTAAATTTCGAAAAATAATCGACGCCGCTTCTGCTTCGCTTAAATTTCGAAAAATAATCGACGTCGAAGTCGGCGAAATTATAAAGTAATTCCGGGTCCACGCGGTGAATATCAACCGGCCGCGGGATTCGATTGAAATTACCGGCGGATTTGTATGCGAGCCGCGGCGCCGGGAAACGACAAGCTTTTCAAAGGTCCCCGTAGATCATTTCGTGCGCGAGCATGGAAGAATCGTGTCTTCCCGCGTCGCTCGAATCTCCTTCGACGGCCATTTTCGTTCTCCCGTCGCTGACCGAGAGTTTTAACTCGATTATATGTAAAGGAATATTGTTCGGCCAACTTTCTTTGGTTTAATAATCGCTTTGAGGTGTAATTGGGCTTTTTAAGTGAATATATAGAACTGTATATCTCTGTTTAGAAGATGTTTATTTAATCAAAATGTTAACTGTTTCAGTACGATTTTAACCCTTTGCTGTCGAAGTTATTTCACTGTGAATCAAATTGTGTCAAATCTGTGATTTTATTACATTTGTTGGTCCTCTCGAGATCCTATGATTACTGTACAGTAACTTAATTTTTAATATTGAATAATTTAATAAATTTAATATCGAATATTAATATTAAATTCAATTCTAATTACCCTCGGGTATTCTTTGAAAACCCGGGGAACATTTATTGATAAATAAATGTCTATTAAATAATGGTATTAAATTGAATACTAATTTAATATTAGATAACAATATTATCTATTAAATCTAATATTATTAATATGGAATACCAATTTAATATTAAATAATCATATTAAATTGAATACTGATTTAACATTAAATAATAATATTAAATTCTCTACTAATCTAACATTAAATCTAACATGAAATTCCTTAAACAAAAGTCCTTATCATATTATCCTCACCATATTTCCTTATCCTATTAGAACGTAACAGTGTTGCGAAACCATATAATAAGATATCTATCCGTACCATCCACGTAGGATCCGGCAATTTTTCGCGGATCACCGTAAAAGGTCCCCCGAACGACGCGCCGGGTTAATTGACCGTTACAGATGTAACAGAGCGCCAATACGGAGCCCAATAATCGTAAATCCCGTGGAAGTCCGCGAACGCGGAGGTAATCGCTCGGATACCAACAGGTTCGCCGTGCGCCGGGCATCCGCGCCGGCTCCGCCGCGTTAATTAAAACCAGCCCTCCCCCACTCCCCTCTGCCCGGTTGGAACGCACTTATTATCGGTTTTAAAGGTGTCATTAATAGCGAAACTTTCCGCCGGTGATAAATCCGATTCGCCCGGGGAACAACCTTGAAATTGCCGCGAAGTTCCCGATCGCGTCGCAAAGACGACGACGACGACGACGGTGGCGACGGTGGCAGTGTAACCTTTAGGGCGCGGAGTTCCGTTTTCCGAAAACGATGGTTATTCGGAATCGCGCGGCAATCGCGGCGCACCGACGACGGTTAATTGCATCGGATGCAACGTTCAATTTCCTAACCGTAGAGGGGAGAGGGGGTGGATGGTTTCTAGCCGGCCGACGTAGCGCGACATTATTCGGAGAACTTTCAGCCGGCGGCGGTGCATTCTTTTTAACTACTTTCGGGGATCTGTCGCCTCGTTTACAAGAGAAACATAATTATATACGGTATTGGATAAATTATAGTTTTGTAAAGATATTTATAGTAACTGCAATAAGAATTTTTATTATGAGTACAATTCTCTTTACGGGGTAGAATTAAACGTCGACATTTTGTCGCAAATGCGAAACACTTGCTAGTATTAACTTGACTTTGACATTACTTTAATATTAACTATATTATATTAATAATAATGATAATAATTATGACATTAGTAATATTATATGAATCATATTAATAATAAAATTATATTGATATAAAGCTATCTTTACCTTCGAAGGAGGTAAAAATTTAGGAGGAAAAAAATTATATTAATCATGAATAAAAACCATGACATTAACTATAATCATACTACAATAATCACAGAGATAATAAAATTACATTGATACAAAGTCATGTCCACCCCCAAAGAAATAACAAAACAATTCGCAACACAGTTCCTCACCTCGCATGACCAAAATCAGAAAATATTCTGCGCCATTAACCCACCCCATCGTTTCGTCCGTCCCTGGAACCACCGTGCGACCGTCCGGAGAAGTCGTCGACGGTGAGAGAGAGAGAGAGAGAGAGAGAGAGAGAGAGAGAGAGAGAGAGAGAGAGTCGGTCGTTTAATATTAACGCTCCGCGGTCGGGTATAACGTTCGGCCGGGGAAAACAGTCGGTTTCCCGTTTCACCTGTGCCAGGTGGGTGCGTTCATCGGTAGCTCTCGTTGCCGTGGCCACGTGCTCTGCCAGCAGAAAGAAAGAAGGCGAAGCGTTCGTGAGCGGGAACCCTGATGACCGGGTCACGGTTGCCCCGGCGAATTTCTAAAACCGCTCCGTTCGCGCGCGCGCGCAGCCTCCTCCGCTTGTTTCGCCTTCTTCGTTAATAATCACGTGGTCCCGCGGCCTAATAATTGGCCGGGTACCCGAGCTGCATCCCGGTGACACGCGCCACCCCTTCCCTTTCCCTTTCCACCAATTGACTAATTAGCCCCACGCCTGACCAGCATCCCGGCGACGCTGACCTTTCTCGGGGATCGCTGAATTCCCGACGTTTTTTCGACATTTAACCCTTTGGCTACGGCAGACTTTTCCACGGCCGTAGTTTTTCGTTAGACATGCATTTCCGTGGAAGTATATTGAAATATCCAAAATATTGAATTCTATTACATTAAACCAATATTAGTTGAAGTGAACAATAATTGTAAGCATTTTTTTTACAATATATAACATAAATATTACACAATAAATAATTAATCAGATTTAATAATAAACGGGGGCGAAATTTGATCTTGACGCCTATTGGCGCCTAGAGTACCGGGAAACCAACACGTTTCGGACGCCAATAGGCGCCAACAGTAGTCAAAGGGTTGAAAAAACGAGGCGAGCACGTTTTCGAAATTTTTTGCTATTTCGATTCGTATGTAACAAAATTTTAAGAACTCAGGGATCGATACCTTCTTTCCATCACTTCTATTAATCGAAGATGTCGTGTCACATAACATGTCAAGCGTGACCGTCTTACGGTCTAACGTCGTACGAAATGGCATCTTAAATATAAAAAAATAGCTAGGCGGATCAATTTACGTTCATCGGCCGAGAAGAATGTGTAAATCATGGCAGCAACCGGCGATGGGTGGGCGTCGATCGCGTACGGCGAGGAGGGGGGCGGAGGGAAGGACGGGCTCGGCTGCGGTAATGATACATTAACGAACTAAATGGTGCACAAAGGGTTAATATTCGAAATTTCACGCGTCCGAGGCGAACCTTTCCCCGTCCGATGGTATCTAAGCATAATGAGCTACTACAATTGCCTCTTCTCTCTCTCTCAAGCGAAACCGTAATCCGGCGTCGCTTTGAATGCCCTCGTTACGAATCTCTCTCTCTATATATACATATATATATACGTGTACATGTATAGTCCAGGGTCCCTCTTAAACACGGAATTTCCTAGCAATTGTACGATACGCGATTTCGAAGTCACCGGTAGGATTGTGGCCTGGCAATACAGAAATATCGGCAATTTGCCGGCGGGGGGTAACCGGGGGGAGAGGGGGGCTTTGAGAATACGAAACTCGGTTTTACGCGGAGGCCGCATTCGTGCCGCGCTCGTTTCGATTTCGTTCGACCTTTCGATAACAGCCAGATGGAGGAGGAGGAGGCCCTCGAATAGGGCTTCGCTGACGGACCAGAAAAATTCCAAATTCGCCAAGCACGTTGTAGCTCGTTTATTTCGTACGCGTGCCGACGCTGGTCGCCGCGATTCTTGTCGCATTGATTTCGCGTCCAGCGACGAACTGTACAGTTTCACTTGAGGACTAGACCTAATTCAGAATTAATGGTTCGGGTCTTTTTATTTAATAGTGATTGTTGATTCAATGGGGTAAGATGGTGGATCGAGGTTATACTGTGGTTTTGTCATTATTACTTGGAATAATGGTAAAAATTATAGAGCGTTATGGATATTATTTTGTTCACTTACAAGCCGAAGTTGTTAGGGCATTATAGTGTTTGTTTATTTAATTATTGGTGTGTAATTCGTGTCGTTATTTCAACTGGTATCTTAAGCTATATTTTACATCGTCTGAGAACGTTTAATGACCAAAAAGAAATATTTGTAAGTATACATAAAAATATATTATACTTAAATGGTATACTTGTCGTATTCTCACTGACATATAGAATATTTTAGCTCTGTCAAGACGGCGCTAAAAATTTCAAAAATTGCGCGAAATAAAAATATTCTATCAAAATTACACACAGGCTCTATATCCACACCTCTTGCCAATCTTAACAAAAAAAACAAATTACTATTCATAAATCAATATTTAAAAATTGAATTCTAACAACAGCTTCCCTCAAACATAGCTGACAGTCAAAAAAGTGCCACACTTCGTCACATTTTACTAAAAAAAGAACGACCATACAACAAACTACAAAACTCTCCCAATCAAGTTTAAAACGCCGCAAACACGGTAAACAAAATGGCGGCCAAGCGGGTCCGCTAAAAGCGCGTGGATCTAGTCGTTCAACGAAGCGTACAGAAAGAAGAAGTAAAATTGTCCGACGTTACATCGTTTTTCCGCGAGCGCTTCTCAATTAACAGAGAAAGCGCAGCGGCCTGCCAGCCGTAGGAACGAGCGCAAATGTTTGAAAGTTGTTGAACGAAGCAACCAGTGCCTGGTCGAGCCACGACGTGGCTGCACATAATTATCGAACGGCCGATAAAACGAAATTGGACGCGCCTCAATCTGGAGGAACGTCGCGGACGTACCGGCCGTGTCCCAGGCGAAATTTCACCGTTCCCGTCGACCAGCGGCCACGTCCGAGCGGTCTCCGGATTGGCGAGAAGGCCGGTTACGTTCCCGCGGCGCCTTATTTAATTTTCTGTCCGCCGGCGGAGAGAAAAGGCGGAGCGCGCGAGGGAAGAAGTAGTCGTCGCCGGCTTGTAAAAAGCGAGGCGCCGGCGGGTGGGGGCGCGGTTCGCTGTTTAATTAAACAGGTCCGCGGCGTAAACAGTCGGTCCTCTGTTCCGTTCCATTCACTTCGCCGGCGGGCTTTCATTCATTCGGTCTCGCGGCTTTTCGCCGCGGGGCCCGGGCCGCTTGCTCATTGACCGTTTTTATTCGCGCATTAGCGCCCGGACCTCGCGCGAGCCCGTTCGCGATTTTATTCAGAGAGCGATGACTGCCGCGTCGCCCGCCCGCCGTTACAGAATTTCGTAACAAGCAAACTTCGCCGGAGCAAAAGACACGGGAGACACACACCACCCCGCTCCTCTCTCTCTCTCTCTCTCTCGCTCGCTCGCTCTGTCTTTTCTACCCCACGAGGGTTTGTTCTACGCGATTCTTGAACCCGGCCCAGCACTGTTACGCGAGCAAATCCGCGAAAACTGGGACACCGCGCTGTTTCCTCTCGGCAAAAATTTATTTCCACGGTCGCTCGACGAAATACGCCTTCTCTCCTCTCTCTCTCTCTCTCTCTCTATCTTTCTACTTCTCTATTTTCCTCTTTCTCTCTCTTTCTATTTCTCTTTCCGCGTTCTCTTCCGACTGATTTTCCGCTGTTCTTTTAACTGCTCAACAAGCTCGCGTTTAACGCTGACAATTCTCGCGGTGCGCTGCACACTCGCGTGCCCAGCTTTAATTGAACCGATCCCCATGGCCCTCGTGGCCGTTCGGACAATAACCATAACTTTCGCGTCAATAAATTAGCGGCGGAATTGGCATAATAATTTTTTCAACGATGCACATGGTTGTAATGGCTGGCATATAGGATGCGCAATTTTGTTAGGTAAATTGGAGTTGTTTTTTATTAGGTAGTGATATTTTTACGATGTTTATTTAAGTTTATATTTATAACTAGTTCGTATTTAATATTTAAAATATTTTAAGATCAGTATCCAATGCATTGAAAGTATTCAGGTTATGTCAAGGCTTCTTTATCCAATTATTTATCTATAACTAGTCCATATTCAATATTTTACTATCAATATCCAACGCATTAAAACTATCAAAGTTAAGTCAAGATTATGTCAATGCCTTTGGATCTAATTTTTAACCTACGACTAGTTCATATTTAATATTTTAAAGCCAACGTCCAACGCATTAAACGAATCTAGGTTATGTCACGGCTTTTTTATCTAAAATTATCTACCTACAACTATTTCATATTTAATATTTTAATCCCAATATTCAACGCATTAAAAATATGAAACAGATTTAACTTACATCAAGCTTCCATCGAAATAATATAAAATCAAATTTTTAATAACAAAATTCCGCTCTCTTATATTTCCCAAATCTACGCATCGCGCAAACGCATAAATATCGGGCGGTCCAAGCATGAAGCATAACTAGACGATCAAGCAAACGTGTTTCCCATTTATATGGGATTGCGTGCGATCGATGGATCCCGGTTTCCCGTCGAAATTCCGAAATTCCCATGACGGCGCGAGGATGATTTCGGAAGAAATATTACAGCAGTTTGCGAAACGTTAGCTCCCAGTTCCCGGCGGCTCCGTGCCGCATCAAATTTTTTCGGTTGCCGCGAAAAATGTTGCTCGAGTTGGCCGCATCTGCAGGCTCCTTGCAACCGCTTCTCTCTCTCTCTCTCTCTCTCTCGCTCTCTCTCTCTCGCTCTCTCTCTCTCGCTCTCATAAATAAATACGAGCAAGAGGCGAGGATAAAGCCAAGAGAACGAATGATTAAAAGACGATATTAATGCGGTTAGGGCGTGTCGTAATCGTGGCACGGTGGCAAAAGCAGCTCCTCTCCGAGCGAGGTGAAATGTTTAAACTTTTGCACTCGAAGCCATATTAACACATTCGCATCGGGAAACGAGAGGTCTCGTTTTAAAAAGAAAAACGTTGTCGTCGGGAAACGAGAATTCTCGTTTGCCTATATATTGAAGTATTTTTACATTGCTAAAATGTCCCGATTTATATGCAAATTTAAGGAAAAATAGCGAATGTGTTAAGCTTAGATAAAAAATTGCTATTTTCACCAGCTGCTAAAATTGGTAAAATTGCTATTTTACCAGTATTGTACTTAGTATAATTTATGCATGTGACTCGCAAAACTTTTAACAGAAATGGCCTTTAATAATGTCAACGTTATCTAGTTAATTATATAACAATTTTCATTGACGCTTCAGAGGCGCCGCTCGAGTGCAATGGGTTAAAAACGTTGTACCCTCGCGCGTAGCCACCTCGGTTACGTTTCTAACACCCTACGACCCGGCAAGATGGTCTCGCCGGTGCAATTTGGAATATTCAGCGTGTCGAAGAAATTTCATCTGGTTTGAATTTTCCTGAAAGCAACGGGGGACCATACCCGGCACACGAAGCGTTACATTTTTATCACTTCTCACCGCGAGAGGATCAAAAATGCATCGAGCCGAATTTTAGGAGTTCGCTGTTAATTCGTGCGAAATGCTGCTCGAAGTATAGATGGTGTTACGGTTAATATAGCGGAGGAGCGTTTGTGGGTGTTTTAGATTGGCTGACGAATTTATTTATTTATTGATTGGTTAGTTGGTGTATTTTTCGATAGTTTTATCTATTTAATAATTTTTATTCGAATGGTATATTAAGTAAATTTGTTGGAAACAATATTATTCGAATAATAGGTTATAGAAATGTAATATATCCAAAACAATTTTATCCGAATTTATATCGTATAAATCCATTGGAAATAATTTTATTTGAAGAATATATCGAATAAATTCATCATCGCATAAAATTTGGTTCCAGTAATATTACTATTCTAATAATACCGTAATAATATTCCAATACATTCGTTCAACTATATAAGAAATATTAAAAACATAAGAAGTATTAGAAATACTAGAAATATTAAAAATATTAAAAATATTAGAAATACTAGAAATATTAAAAATATTAAAAATATTAGAAATACTAGAAATATTAAAAATATTAAAAATATTGAAAATACTAGCAGTATTAGAAACTACATAATAGCGATACTATAAATGATCCACAATGTTTCATAAAACATATAAAATGAACTTCGAATGTACAATGTATGTACAATGTATGTACAATGAATATCGAAAATGTAAGTGGCGAAACGTCTCAAGAAAAGATCGGCTAATAATCAGCGTAGCAAAGAGGCTCGACAGCCTGAAGAAAGGGTTCAGAGACGCAGCAGAATCGCAGCGACTCGCCGCGGAATATTGGATCAAACCGAATTATACTTGTATGATTCATTAGCGTCTCACCCGGCGAGACAATAAGTGAATTACCATATACATTGTGCGAGACAGCCGACGACAGTTTCGTGTTTTTGTCGGCGCCTAGGTTGCCTATGTATACATATACAGGGTGCATCGAAATTATTGTAACTCCGAGAAAATGGAGCTGATTCAGTCGTACGAGAGTCGCCTGATTATTTTATCAGCCCGATGTTCTGTTATTTAATTTTCGCGAGCTTTGTTCACGTGAATTATTATTCGAACACACATGTAACTATAAACTAATTATTTAATATAATCGTGAATAGAGAAAAAGGTACAGGTTAGGTAAGGTACGATTAACCCCTTGAACTACGACTCATTTTGCGTTGCGTCGATTAGCACTTATTTTTTTTTAATATTTTCTTTAATAGGACTGGATAATTTTTGTCCATTGCATTGTCTTTATTTATTTCTGTCTATTTATTTCTAGACTTTGATGATAGAAAGATTCTGATTTTCGAAATTGATTTATAAGAAATTTATAATATTCGTATTTAGTAGATCGTGCTTAGAATTTTCGTCACGATATAACCTGACTCTTATTATACTACAAAGGGTTAACACCAAGCCCATCCAAAAGAATGAACAAAAGAGCATCAAGCAAAGCGGTACCCTATAATATAATAAAATCTTCCATTGACACAGTATAATCGTGCATTGATACAATATAATCGTGCATTGATACAATATAATCGCGCATTGACACAATATAATCGCGCATTGATCCTCCACTCATACATTTCTGGCATCTTTCAAATCCGGTCATTGTTCCCCGGACTCTCTCGATGATTATTTGATTGACGGTGAGGTAAACTGGGTTTTGTTTCTGGGACGCGAAAACGCCGGGTTATCGATTCCACCGGCGTTTCATCTGCGCTATTTTCTTTTATTTTCATTAAACGATTCGAGGACCCGAATCTGGAAGACGAGGCGCCGCTATCGATCCCTGCTGTATGCTACCCCGCGAAACCGAACGATTATAGAACGCGTGAATGACGTCGCGGGATCGACGAAATGATTTTTTTAACGCGGGCGGAAGAATCGGAAATTTGTGTCATATATGAGAATAATATGGTTAGAACGAAATCTGTTTAAAATCACTATAAAATCACAGATAAAAATCACTATAGTTAATAAAAATTAGTTAATCAATTTTATAGTGAATAAAAATTAGTTAATCAATTTTATAGTGAATAAAAATTAGTTAATCAATTTTATAGTTACTTAAGCCCGCGTTAGACTAAAGCCCATGCTCCGAAAGTGGCCTAATCGTTCTATTATCGCTGCAGAACCTTTGGATCGATTAACAATAAATTTTATAGTTAATCAAAGTTACTTAATAAATTCTATAGTCACTTAAAGTCCACATTAGACGAGAGCCGATGCTCCAAAAGACGCCTAATCGTTCCATTATCGCCGTAAAACATCCTAATCGATTAAATCAATTTCGCCTAAATATCTCTTCGCTTTTATTTCGAGAGCCGGTCAAACATCGTCTCGACCACCACCGCCGGGCCCTCGCAAATGTAAATCACATAGCTCACGTATCGCCCGGTATCATCGCCCGTTCCGTGCACGGTTATTATCATTAATCGTGCGAAATTAATGGAACACGGATCACGCGGCCGGTGTACACCGAGGGGGGTGGTTTCGTGGAGAAGGGAAGAGCGGGGGTAGATAGCGCCAGCCGACGGTGTAAATTCGTCGTAAGTGCAGGGTAAACAATTACCGGTGGACCACTTGGTAGATGAACCTAAACGGGGCTCTCGAGGCCGCGCCGGACCCCGAACCCGCTCGCGGGCCAAAAGTTGTGCAAATGTTTACCGTGGAAGTGAACTGCGCGCGCGCGCCAAGGAAAACGTGCCCGCTGGATGTGTTCGCGAACTGAAGCCAAAGGAAAGGGCCGCGCCGCGCGCCGTAGCTACCGGGCGAAACCCGCTCGAATTTCGCCGGCAAGTTATTCTCGCCGGCAGGTGATGCGGACGGTCTTCGAGACCGAACTGTGATTAACCCGGCCGCCGCCGGGATCATTTATCTTTTGTTTAATGTACGAGCCGGATCGCCGATGCACCCGCGAACGAAGTTTCGCCGAGCTGGATTCTATGTCGACGGACGAAGCTGCGCAGCGACGATTGGTCGGAAGACGCGATACAATTTATACGTAATTCGACAATAGTCGATTTGCTGTATCGAGACTTTGGTTTCATTATTAATGGATTTTTATGAGTTGGAAGAAGTGACTGGGGTTCTTGTGTAGACTTTGTATTCTTTTTATAATCGTTTTAGGGGGATGGAATTTATAGAGGAATGTTGTTAATTTTGTGTGGTTATTTTATATTGCTTCGGGGAAATTTTTACTACATAATGTAATGAAAATTGTAATGTTGATATATAGGTATTTTTAATTTTTTTTAGTTATAGTATATTGCTTTATTAAAGTAATAGTAATGTATTCGTATAAATTCGTAGTATAATAGTATTTACTGAGATATTTCTCTCAAGTATCAGAATTAATATGCAAAAATTATTAATTCCATCCAATTATTCTATGTTGCTTCCTAAAAGCAATAATAACAATTTACCTACATTTCTAGCAATTTTAATTGCATTATTTCTCTCAAGTATCAGAATTAATATGCAAAAATTATTAATTCTATCTAATTATTCTAGATTGCTTTCTGAAAGCAATAATAATAATTTACCTGCATTTCTAGCAATTCTAATAATTTTCATAGCAATATTTGCCTCAAGTAACATACTTAATAATACATTTGCAATCTTCTCTCTCGATTAAAAAGATTAATATCATTCTACGATAAAGTACAATATTTATATTTTATTATATTTAATATATTCATCATATTCATCATATTTAAATACAACAATACAAAAGCAATATTAATACACACCCCTAAATTTCCACTACCATTCCTCTCAACACCAAACCCTAACAAAATCACTATACCACTTACCTCCCTGCAGACTCACCCCTCCCTCCACTCACCCCTGTCTTCACTTACCCTTCTCCCATAATATTCCCGCCATGTTTATACACCTCCGTGTCCATCGCTGAACGTCCAATTCTCGAGACGTCGTTCGTTACAGCTTTCCGAACGACTCCCCGCAGTCCGTTAACAGGAACACCTAGCCGCCGCCGAAATAATGAAACGCAACGGCGTAGGACCAGCCATCCCCCCCCCCCCCCGAAATATATCGTATTTCACGGGGTGAAAATTTCTCGGAACGTTTCTACCCCGGGAGCGGGCAAATTTAAAGCGGGCTCGCGCGACCATGGCGATCCTAGGGAAGCGAATAAATTCGAATCTGGAACGGAGAAAAAATGCTGTTCCTCATCTGGAACACGAGTTACGAGCCGCGTAGACGGAAGTTGTTGAATTTTACGACGTTATATCCGGCCGGGGCGGCCGGCTGAATATCAAACGGGGAATTAAAGTCGCCGTAGCGGAGGGATCCGCTTTCGAAAATAGTATGAAAATTAGAGTGGCCGGAAACTGGCGAAAGAAGTTCGCTCTCTTTGTGCTCGATGCCGTTTCACCTGTGATTCTATTTTGAAAAGTAACGGAATTTTTAAAGGATCGTTCGGAAAATATTGGTCTATTTTCTATTTATTTATAGTTTTTTCTGTTATATATATAATTTATTTTTTATTTATTTATATTGGTTATTAATAGACAGTGGGTTCTATAAATTTATGAAAACGATGACTTCGAGTCCATGTTCAACTAATTACAGTTATTAATACATTTGTTGTTAATCCTCCTTTTTAAAATAAAAGAGCAAGGTTCCATATTATCGCGCAATCTTCTTCTCTTCGCGACGAATAAAACAAATAAAATATATAAAATAAATCCTGTCTGATACCAACACTATAAACTCTTTCTGTTCGAAGCAATTTTAACTACGATTCTATAATAAATTTTGTGATATATAGCTTTTGCATTTTATATAGTAAAATCCATTTCATGCATAGGAAATTGAATCTTGTAACCCGTGCAATGACAGTTGTAATTTTAATAATTTTCGAAATATAATTTAGAATAAATATAAAAATTATTTTGGAACGTGCTGTAATAATTTTAGTGGAGTTTCGGAGATACTACTATAGTGCAAAGGGTTAAAGATCCCGTTGCGAGCGGGGGGAGCGAGAGATAGAGAAATCTAGAGAGCGAAAGAGAGATCTAGAGAGCGAAAGAAAAAAATAGAGAGAAATAGAGAGAGAAATAATTAGAGAGCGAAAGAGAGAAATAATTAGAGAATGAAAGGGAAAACTAGAGAGCGAAAGAGAGAATAATAGAGCAAAAGAGAGAATTATAGAGCAAAAGAGAGAAATAGCGAGAGAAAGAAATAGAGAGCGAAAGAGAAATAAGAAGATAAATAATTAGAGAATAAAAGGGAAAACTAGAGAGCGAAAGAGAGATCTATAGAGCGAAAGAGAGAATTATAGAGCAAAAGAGAGAAATAGCAAGAGAAAGAAATAGGGGGGTGGAGCTGGGGGAAGCGGTGGGCAGATTCACGGATTCAAACTTAATCTTTGCCGCGATCATCGGTAGCTGGAAGTTCCGCTTGGCAGGGGATAGTGACGAGAAACTAAGAAGATTATCCATAATTTATGTAGGAAGTAAAACAAAGAGTGGACTGTCGGCGACGGTGCCGTATAATTTTAGGTATCGTCACGTGGGCCATCGCTCGGAGTTACGGAATCTCGTTAACTGTCGTTCCCGCCGACTTCGAGCTCTCCGCTCTCTCCCTCTCTCTCTCTCTCTCTCTCTCTCTCTCCGCCTATTTACGCGTTTACAACTTCGCGCGGATTCGCCGCGTGTCGTTCGCGAATCGTCCGACGATGATGCGGCGATTACGCGCCGCCGAGTGGAAAACTTTGTTGATGTAACGGCGGTATTCGTTTTAACGCGTCGACCGTCGGTCGAGTACGGGCGACGCTAAAATCTGACCAATCGTGGACAATACATTTTTATTGTTATATATTTGGACAATAGCAATGTTAATAGTTATAACATTATAGTTATTTAGACAAATTATGATATCTTAGTTGTGATAATAGTTTTGTTTAGAGTAATTTTAATATTTTTATTGGGATAATTCTTTTGTTTAGACATATTGTAGTATTGTAATTATAATAGTACTTTTATTTAGGCAAATTTTAGTATTTTAATTATGATCATTCTTTTACTTAGACAAATTCTAGTTTTGTAATTGGAGTAATAATTTTATTTAGACAAATTTTAGTATTATAATTATAATAGTATTTTTATTTAGACAAATTGTAGTATTATAATTATAATAATACCTTTACTTACCCAAATTATAGTATTATAATTATAATAATACTTTAAAGAAAATTATCAGCACCTCTGAACGATGATTTCCTAAAAATTGTTATCCCATCTATATTTCAATATATAAATATTCTTCATTGTATTTGATTACACTATATCGCTTCATAAAAGCAGTAATAATATATTCACCTAAATTTCTAGTAATTTTTATCTCAACATTCGCCTCCAGTTATGAAAAAAATATACACTATTAATTCTATCTAATTACGCTAATCATCTTTTCATAGAAGAAAGAATAATATACTTACCCTTAATTTGTTACAAATAATAATATATTTACCCTTTAACACAATAATATATTTATCTTTCATCTTTTACAAATAACAATATATTTACCCTTCAAAAACGATAATAATATACATTCACCCTTCACCCCTTACAAATAGCAATATCTACCTCCACTAACAACATTAACATACAGACACCATCGAACCACCATCGTTCAATCTTCGCCGCTTGATGAAAGTAATAATAACATAGAAAGTTCGTCGAATGAACCAGTTCTCACCGAGAGAGATCGATCCCGGAAGGAGGATGATCCCGGCGAAATTGTAAATTTTAATTTAAAGTTGCCAGTGATTTGGTATCGGGGGAGTTGTTCGCACGGCGTCGGCACACGCTGCCGGGATGTGTTTGTAGCTGCGGCGCCACCAACGTTTGGGAAATTCCATCAAAGTTCCGGAATCGGATTCTTGCCGACCCCGTGAATCGACGACGTACAGATTTCTAATTACACTTTCGTCTGGCGGACTAGAATCTCGTCGTCCCACTGTCGCCGTTATTTATGTTGTAACCCGCGCGAAGAAGCGTTTTCAACTTCCCATTGCGCTCGCGCGCGCTCACCGTTCGGCATGTTTTCCGCTGAAAATTGCAACGCCGAACGGTATCCCCACGAATTACTATCCGCGGCTCGACGGAACGAAAATGTGCCCACCCAGATGTATTTTAACGCCACCCCCGGAATACCACTGTCCGACATTATACTACTCTGTGTGCGTGTGTGTGTGTGTCCGGGGTCCATTGTCGTCGTTCTTCTTCGAACGTGATTTTACTCGAGATGAAATACCGCCGCGGTACAAGAATCTCGACGGACCAATGCGAGAGGGCGAGCACCTGCCAAAGAATGCTTTGCGAGACGTCGCGGAGAGATCGTAACGATGTGTTCTCTTTTGTTTTGAACGAATTCCTTCACTCGGAAGTGTTAACGACCTTTGGTGCAGGTTAACTAATTAGGCGACGGACGGTCTTTATGGAAAGTGAAGAGTTAGTGAGATTGTTGCGAGGTATAGAAGGTTAGTTTAGAAAGGGGAATTAATTGTTGTTGGTTGTGTTTTTTGTTAATAATTAATTGTTTTTTTTTAGTTGTTTTTGGGGAATGGGGGTTGTTTAGGGAGATTGTTAAGGGTTGGGATTGTTGGTTTAATTATTATGGTATGATGTATTGTTAATATGGAATGATATATGTATCTTGCTAGTATTGTAACACTGTATTACGATTTATGTATAGTGTATATAATACTGTTTCAATTATTTTAAGAATTATTGCAAGTACTATTTCAAAAATTATTTCACTTTCTTCAAGAATTATTCCAAGAACGATTTCATTTATTTTCAGAAGTATTTCAAGTATTATTTCAATTACTATTTAAAGAATTACTTAAAAAAATTACTTGAAGAATTACTTAAAAAATTACTTGAAGAATTACTTAAAAAATTACTTGAAGAATTCTTTAAAAAGTTACCTGAAAAATTCTTTAAAATATTACTCGAACAACTACACAAAGACTTATCAAGACAATTAACTAAACTTTTCTTCAAAGAGTCATCTCAAAATCCGCTCCAACCATTTCAATCCTTCACCAATCCCTTCAAGAACAATTTCGCGAATCATTTAAAAAATAATTACAAATAACGAGCGTACAGCCAAGCGTACACACGATCGACTAATTAAGTTCGAGCATGCTCGACGGTGGGAGGCGTAAAAAAGCCACTCGGTCGCAAGTAGGGGTGAGTCAACAGAGAGGGAGAGAGAGAGAGAGAGAGAAAAAAAAAGAGAAAGAGAGAGAGAGAGCGTTACACCCCGCGATTTACATCCGTGCCAGTTAGTTCATTAATTCCGTCGAATCTATTCGCGCCGGTTATGAAAATATTAATACCAACGCGACGGTAAAAACAATGCGGTCCACTCACACACACACGCACACACAGAGAGAGACACGCGCTCGCGTGCTCGCGAAAAAATCGTCGGGAAATTCGCGGTGTCCGGCCCCCGAAATTTTAATGGAAATTTAGCGAGCGTGTACAATGGCGAATGAAGGAAGAGAACTGAAAATAAAACTGCGTGGGAGAGGGCCGCGGGGCGGGCCGGGGGGAGGGAGGGAGGGACACGGCCACGTGCTCGGGCAACCGGTTCGGAAAATGTTGCCGCGGCATTCCCGAACCGGAGCTTGTGTAACCCGCGGATACGTACAAGCGTTCTCATGTGAAATTGGAAACCGAAATGCATAAAATTGTCGATGAGCATCGCTCGTCCCGCGCCTCCGCCGCCCCTGTTTCGCGCTTTGACCGTGTACATTTTTCTCTCTCTCCCTCCCTCTCTCTCTCGCCTCTTTTTTTCTACGCGTTTTTTTTTTTGTTGCTCGTTCCGCGCGGATTTCCACGGGAATGTTTGCGCGAAAAATATCATTCGCGTTAAGTGTGGCATTAAATTAACTTCCCGTGGCAAAGCTCGACGAGCGACGCGCTCTTCTTCGACTATCGAGGAAGGGGTGGAGGGGCGAACCCCGCTACGCAAATTCGATTCGATCGGATAACGCAGATCGCGGCAATTATTATTTTTATTCGGCTTGTTGCTCGGACTCGTGCTAAATTTGGCGCGGGATAAAAGACAGGGAGCGGCGAATTTTATTCGAGGCTCGGGAAATAAATGTTCCGGCGGGGTATAAATTTATTTGTACGACTATTTATTTGGGGACGAGTTTGTCCGCATGTAGTTTTATTCGAGAAAGGGTTAAGTCGAATGGCAGTCGAATCGAATGGGAATTTAATCGTGAAAGAATTCGCGGAGAGAATGATTTGAATAAAAATTGTGGAGTATAAAGTGTTTTCTTTTGGATTTTCATTTACTTTTTTTGGTATTAGTTTTTTGTATTATTAGAACGAAGTATTTTTTGAATGAAGGATTAATAGGTTAGGAAGACATTCGGATTGTTAGTTCAATGTTTGAGATCGCAGGAATTATTATTTTTATTTTGCAAACAACGAAATATGCTTCGCTTCTTCAAGAACGAATTTTTAAAAGATCGTTTGGAAAATATTAATTTATCTGTTATAATATTAATCTATATTATAGTAATTGTAAAGAAAATGGTACGGCAAGGGGTTAAACATTCTCCAACCATAAAGCTAAACAAAATTGCAAAATCTCGCGTCCTTCGATTTCAACAAATTTCTCTTACATGCAACGAGGGTGTGAATACTTATGGGAATGACTGTATAAAGTTAATTATAGTGACACGTATATTCGGCTTGTTTGTTTCTCATTATAATTTGACAGTGGTTGATGAATAGATCTTGGCTCGGTCGCAAATTTTCTCCTGGATTTCGAGCGTCCACCGTTCGATGCGTTGCGAAATCATCGGGAAAAATTATTTATATTTCGAGAATACATGAAACGAACTATAACGAACCATCTCGTCCGAGTTTCGAAAATACTGTATTAATATCCCGAGTTTCTATCGATCACGGTGTACCATGATATTCGCCATAAACGTGTCACGACGACTATACAAGGAGCAATCGACCGTTGATTGAAGCGATTCTTACAATTAGCAATACATTACGCAAAACAATTCGCGGAACGAGCGCGGAGAACATGCCGTCGATAACAAATATCTCGGAAAATTCTTATTGTTTATGCTAATTAGAGGGGCCGGCAACTACGGGGCTAATTAGTCGCACCTCCAATTTCCCTTGACTGCGCCGCCAACGCCAGTAATTACTCTGACATCAATCAAGCCAATATTAAGGGGCGGTTACAGGTGCAGTTGTATTATATATATATCTATATATATATACATATATTATATATATATACATCATTTCTAGATGAATAGCAACTATTCCAATATTGCCGTCGTTTAGAAATATCGACGATTTATTTAACAACTCGACGTCGCGTTAAAACGGCATCGCGACATCTCGCGCCGTCGATCCGTATAATACTTAACAATTATTCTAATTTAATATAAACGTGTCGTCGATGGGTATCGTATATCAATAGCATTGTTCCGCGTCACCGGAGCGGCGCCGACAGACGCGAACAATATTTTGTTCGACAAGTTTCGTTTCATTAAAATCGCCGCTCGCTTGACACCATTAATTGATACTAACTTTGACAGGCGCGCCCGATTCGCGGACCTCCTCGCGAAACGTTGCCGCATTTCAAATATTAAAAAGCTGCTCAGGTTTTCCCGTTTCCCGGCCGTTCATTCATTTGTTAATTAAACCGAAACGCGCACGGAAAAGGCAAACGCCTCCTCCGGTTGTTCACCCGGCGGTACACAAACGAATTTAAAATACGGTGGATTTATTAACGGGCGTATTAGTCGCCGCCAGATTAGTTGTACTGGTTCAGTGTAAATATTTGTGTAAATAATTATTTTGGGGGGTTGTTTTTTTAATTTGGAAGGGAGGATTTGTTCTGTTAATTGGGAGGGTAGGTGTAAAGTATTATTATTATTGTTTTTGGGGGTTTCGTTGTTTTTATTGTTAGTTATAGTCTGGCTATAGGTGTTATTGTTGTTATTATTATTTTATAGGCGCTGGGAAATTTTTTATAAATTGATAGAAGCGTATACTGTAATTTTGACATTTCTAATTACGCGCTATAGTATAATATATGACATTTATTATAATTTATAATTTTTACTGTAATCTATAGTCTCGCTATAAGTATTATTATTTTTATTATCAATATTATTATTACAGTAATTATTTTACAGGCGTTGGTAAACTCTTTATAAATTGATAGAGTCATTTACTGTAATTCTGTCATTTGTATTTGCACGCTATATTATAATTTATAATTTTTCTGATATCTATAGTCTGGCTGTGAGTATTATTATTTATTATTTTTTATTATAGTAATTATTTTGTAGTCCTTGGTAAACTCCTTATAAATTGCTACGATCATATACTGCAACTCTGACATTTGTGCTTATATTATACTATAATTTACAATTTCTAATATTTACTATAATCTATAATATATACTACAACCCATAAACTTTACTATAACCTATAACACGTACTAAAATCCATGCAATTTCCTAAAATCATCGCAACCAAATGTCATCGACACGGTAGCTTGAGAACGTCGTCCGCGAAAACGTCGATAACAAGCCAGCGAAGAAAGTCACCCAACAGCGTCGAAAAATCGTAGAAGCGCCGTGTTTCGATCCGGATTAATACGTAGACGCATCGGCATCGAGGCGGCGGCCGATACCAGGGGCGGCGGTATTAAAGTGCGGCGCGATAAATATCGACACTTATATGAGGGGCCGAGGCAAATATTTGGCGCGGACGTCGAAATTAACTGTCGACGCCGAAGGGCGACGGGGTTTAAATCGACAAGGGTATCGGTCGTCCGGCGACTTTTCCCCCCGCAGAAACCCCGGAGAAAACCGGAAGCTATTTTCGGCCGTGCTTTCCAGGCGGCGCGCGCCAGAAATTTAGCGTATGAATCTTTCACGTTGGAGATCCGTCTGCAATTAACATCCATTAACGAACCATCCTGGCGCGCTTTAATCGGCCGGCCGCCACGTCGCGGGACGCGCGCAAATCAATTTCGAGGACGAGAGTGGACTAACATCGGCGGAATGTTATTAATAATTTCTGGACTCGGACGGCACCTGTGCAAACTGGATGCCGGGCTAATTCGGGCACCTAATTGCGATTTATTGATAGATGATTTAAATTGTTTAATAGTTTGGACAGGTTATAGGTGGCTTTTTAAGACGCGGTTTGGATTGAGATCGTTTTATAAATATGTTGCTTTTTGTTGGGATTGTATGGATTTATGTTAGTTTATGGAACGCAGTTTATTTATATAAAAGTGAATTTTGCGATTGTTGCAATTATTTTATTTTTGATTGATTTTTAAGTATAGTAGACAGCAAAGTTAAGCTAATCTTTGGCCGAGAGATGGTCGATCTTTGAACAGCCGTAACTCTGTTAATAGTTATCATAAAATTATGATTCTTTTTTTAAATTAAAGCTTGAAATCTCTATTTTACAACGGCATACTCTAATCTTCAAATATCAATCATTTCTATAACTCAGAAGACTCTACAACTCAAACATGACCCTAAACCAGAGTTCATAATTCTTACACCGAATAAGTGCAATCTCCTGCGCCTTCCATGCAATAAAAATTTTTTTTTAAAATATTCTATCTACACCATCGTAAAGTATAGAGTTCAAACTTTAATTTAAAAAAAGATTCACCATTTTCCGTCTTCTATTAACAAAGTTACAGCTCTTCGAATCTTGACCATTTCTCAGTCAAACCTTCGTCGTCGTTGGTAAACAAAATCGACAAATGATAAATAAGGTTAATTAATTTCGCTGGAAAAAAAAGGCGCTGTCCGAGGGACGACTAATTACTTAAATTCTTAGGTCACAAGAGGGCTCCAACTAAATTCACCGTGGATTCTTTAAGTCGTCAATGGAGGGAGGGGGGAGAGCGAGGCGCAGGTCGGACGGCCCGAAACGAAAACGAGTAATTAATTAACGCGTTCGCGATTTTCATTCGGGACCGGGGAAGCAGGGTGGACTGGCGCCAGCAACGTTTCGTCGACGGTGTTTCATTTTCCGCGCGCCCCCCCCGCGCTAGCGCATAATATGCCACAAAACTAATGAGGGGGTTAGCCGGGGGCCCCGAGGGGAAGCGAGGGCAGGAGGGGGGGGGGGGGGGGGGGGGGGGGGAGGGGGAGAGATTCGACAGGCCGCGATGTGACTGCGATTTCCATAGAATCGTTTAATCTTACGGGCGATCGTGCGTTAATTGGATGATGTGCCAGTTAATTGAAAACCCGTCGCGATTCTGCCCAAGAGATTCTCTTTTTCCTTCTCCCTCTCTCTCTCTCTCTCTTTCTTTCTTTTTTTTCATTTCCACCCTCGGCCGGATCGGCCGATCCTATCGTTGGTCAATTACCGGGAGGTGGGGGGTGCCCTTCTAATTGCTCGTTCTCCTTAATCCTTCGTTAATGACGCACTAATTTTCATGAAGCCTCCGCGCGCCCGGAGATAGTTAATAATTGGACCGCGGAGCCAATCGTTGTTTAGACGGGCGCGCGGCAGCGACAGAATGCCGGCGGCGCTTTAAAAATCACTTGGAAGCTTTCGCCGATTTTTATTGTTATTGATTTATTTTTGTTCAGATGTTAGAATCAGTGGATCATTAATGTTCGTATGATAGTAGTAGATACTTTATTTTAATGTTTTATTTTAGCTGTTTGTGCTATTTGATATTTTTAATTTAAATTTGATTATTGTAACATCTATGGATAATTAATATTTGTATAATAGTAGTAGATATTTGATTTTATTATTATATTCTATATTTTCGTACTATTTAATATTTTTAAGTCCATATTTTTGCAATTAAAATTGTGTACCTTTACGTAGCCATTCTAAAATACTATTACACGAATATTAATTATTCACCTGGACCATAATAATCAAATACGAATAAAAACAATTAGCAGAATTAAATACTACTACTAACAAGATACTACTAAACATTACCAACCTAAAATATAATAAAAAACAATTACTCATTAACGCTAAAAACGCGGTAACTGTTAACAACAAAATTCCAGCAAAAAAACCCAAACCATCACGTGACACTCGCATTAATTAAAAAGAAGAGATTGTTCTTCGCAAAAACAATGCCGATAATAAGAATACAAGCAAACAATTGTCATTGGTTTAAAAATAAAAATAAACAAAATGCGGGTCGTCGCTAGGAGCCCGCGAATTGAATTTCTAAAGAGACCGTGTACAGTGTCAGTCTCTCTCGTTTATTTTCGTGCGCGCCGTGCCCGCGAACACTGATTAGTAGTGACTTCCATTCATTAGTCGGAATATCATCACCGTTCTACAACCGGTCCACGAGAAAAGAGCGAGAAAGAGTGAAAGAAAAGGAAACAACGTGTCGGCTTTTTATTTTTCTCTCTCCTCTGTGTTTCTTTTTTTTTTTTTTTGTTCCAGCATAGAAAATAGTATAATGCAGCGACGCGTGCGACACAACCGACATGAAATTCAGGTCACGCGACGTTTTTATTAAACGCTCTTGCCACGGCTTCCTTCTTCTTCTTTTTTTTTTTCTTTGTTTCTCTCGTACTCCCGAATGAAATATGCGGCGCGGCCGTAAAGAAATTAAATTAAACAATTAAACCCTCTCACTCACTCGCTACCCCCCACCCCTACCCCCCCTCGCCGATAGGGAGAATGTTAATTGTCCGGAGAATAAAACAATTTCTGCCGTGGCGGCTTTGCTCGGCCTATCCCCTCCCTCCGTACCCCTCTCTTCGCCCCTCGCCCCATCTCTCCTCTCCCTCTCGCCATTTCCCCCTCTCCTCCACGGTAGCATTGTTTCGTGAGCCGACAATGCCGTTCAGATTTTATTCAGCCTACTGTGTAATTAAACATTTCTAGTCATTAACCGTTTGAAAAACTGACTAACCGTGCAACACCGTTCCGCCGTGTTCACCGCCCCGGGATCGGGACCGGGGCGAAAAATAACGCGGGGCGTTGTTTTCCACCGTTTATGCAACACGCCGGCCGTCCAATTATGCAACGCTTTTTCGACCGAGATCACCGGCGCGCGCGCGCATCTTCCTTGATATTCGCGTAATTAATATTTTTAATCATTTTCTCTCGCGGTTATTTCGGTCGAAGTTTTTTTAGAGAAGTTGCTGGTATTCTTTTTGTTTTTAGTTGATTTTTTATAGTTAATGGTGAACTAGTTTGTTTATTGTATCGTGGAGAGTGTTGGTTAGTGCGTTTAATTTTTGTTATGGCGTTGAATGCATTTTGAAGAATTTAAAAGGAATGTTTGATAATTGTTGTTAGGAATGGAGAGGAAAAATATATAAATGTTATTTATTATGTAGAAGAAACGTTTGAAAATTTTAGTTATTTTATTCGTTATTTTTCCTTTTGGATTTGTTATATATTATAGAGGAAATAGTGAATAATTATTACATTGTTTAAAAGCGGTAAAAGTGAGCACTAGGAAAATTAGTGAATAATTTAGATATAAATAACAATTTGCATCGTCTAAGAGCAATAAAAATGAGCACCAGAAAAATTAGTAAATGATAATTGCAATAAATATTTAGTTCCATTATCGAAGTAAAAATGAGTAGCAGGAAAATTATTAAAAAATATTGCAATATTACAATATAAAATTTCAGCATCTTCTACGATAATTTAAAAACGATAAAAAGTGATACCGCGATAAATAAAAAAAGTACTGTAACAAATCAATTTCATGGTATTCGTCAGATACGAACACGATGTTCTTTATTACCGCGTGGTATTGTTGCAAATAAATAGTAACATGGCTCCGATAAAACTTCATATGTTTTACATATTCACAGCATAATATGAATTTATAGGGCGGAATAAAATACGAACAGAGTACGGAAGATCCCTATGCGGAATTTATTGCATTAGCGGCATGAAATGTTTATTACCCCCGTTTTTAGCTTTTTATGTCACGGTTGCAATAAAATTTGCCACGGTACCGGAATCTACTTCTCTGTCAAATGGAAACTCGTGTTGCACCATCAGCATGTAAGACATCATCGTTTCCTTGGATAGCTTCACTCAGATCATTCCAATTTTAATGCAACATATATGTATGTTAAAATATTAATGTTAAAAAATGTAGAATATATTAATGTTACGCTATATATGTGTTAAACATTATTAAAAATTTTTTAACTTTGTAATTTTTAATTTAATTCTATTAAATTCTATTAATTTGTTTATTATTATTACAATTATCGTCACTACGATCACTACTGTTACTACTTATTATTATTAGAATATTCTTTTCAATAACTATACCAGAGTGCATTTTTCTCTGTCACGATACTAACATAAGAAATTCTATTAATTTCTTTATTATTATTATTACAACTATCATCACTATCATCATTACTACGGCTACTTATTACTATTATTACTATCATATCTGTGCACACAAAACTAGCCAATAACAAACACCAACACACCATCCCCCACCCCACACGACAAACAATAAAACAACCCGTTCGAACGAAAAGCAGCACGAAAATTGCATCGGAAACACCTCGGTCGCAAAGCTTCAATCTACGGAACAATTTAGACAAATCCGAGCGCGGGCCCGACGGAATCGGTGTTCGCGCGGATCGCCGGAGATCGCCGATTTTATTAGCCGGGCAGAGGGGATCGCGCCTCCGAAAATGAGCGTCATAAACGTCCGTGTCCGGAGGTGGTGGCTGCGGCTCCCTGTGTGTCAGGGCCAACATTGTGCCCCGCGCGTCCCTCCCACCCCCTCCCATTAAAGTCGAACCGATAAAACCGACTGTATCACTTTCCCGGGGGGTGGGGGGGGGGCGGGGCTATCGTCACACAAATCACGTCGAACGATAAACCGTACCACGTTACACCGTTACCCTCTCTCTCTCTCTCTGTTCCAGGCGATGAAGATGAGCAAAGTGGGCAACCAGACCAATTCGCAGGACCCACAGGCGGTGAATTCCCGGGTGTTCGTCGGGAATCTAAACACGTTTCAGTGCAGCAAGACCGATGTGGAGCGAATGTTTCAGCGTTACGGCCGTCTGGCAGGTGGGTCTCTGCGAGCGAGCGAGCGACGCGTGGTAAACGAAAGCTTCGGATCGGTCTTCGACGACGACGGTTTCGGTGATTGGCAGACCGCGGCTCGGACGACGGATTTTTAACGACGTGGAGACGGTCTGCGCCGTGCAGAATTCGGACGGGACAACGTGGAATCTGGGATCGAAGGCGACTATGTCGATTCGAGTTAATATTAACTTCGTGACATAGTTTTTTAATTAATTATAAGCTATTTAGTATGAGATATTATTTTCAATTTTTTCAATTTTTTTCGCATTGATATTTTGCGACAAATTCTATTCGAAATTTATATTTAATTATTATATTGAAAATTGTCACCGAGGACCGGAGCTTTCGTTTTTATATTATTAACATTACAGAGCTGCAGTCATGGGAAACAGTAGCATAAATTCTCCGAATAACTTTTAAAAATTAAATCGAGTAATTATAATAGAATTTAGGTTCTTCGAAGGGCGCCATATTGAATTCTGAATTTCTATAATTCTTCGAGTAGCCTTTGTGTTAAATATAAATTTTAACAGTGTAATACTATTTAACAGTGTAAGTATAAAATGAACAGTATAAAAGAATAAAAATGATAAAATTCCTAACCTAAAAAATCAATAACTACGATCTACGATTCCACCGCGGAAATTAAATTAATTAAATCGTAAAATTAAACTACTTGCGAGCACGAGCTGAATTTTCTAACCCCCGTGTCGCTTTGCAAGTATAACTGGAATGATACTAATTAATTGGAGGTAAATTCGGTGAAGGTAAATTGATAATACCGGCGCGGAACAGCGTTTCGAGCAGCGGAGCGGTTCTTGCGGCACGAGTTTTACAAACAAATTGCAATTATAATCGCTAATCACTAACGGCTAATAAGCGTTTAATAAAAACGTTCCCGTGTAATACCGCGACGGGGGACGACGGCGGTGGTGGTGGGGGTGTGTGGGGGACGATTATAATTTCGACGGGAACGCGTAAACAACTCGTCGAGAGTTTCGAAATTCGTAATTTGTTGCTGCGGAACAACGAAAATTCTCGATAGCGTGTGGCAGAGCGGTGGAGGGGGGGGGGGGGCTATGTGTGTTTGAAGGGCCGTTTAACCTATTTCTCGAGGTGCGGTTGTTACTTCGGAAAGCGTATAAACAAATTACGCAGTGAACGGTGTTCGACGTTCCGCGGTCGCCGTGTATTATTTATAACAATAAACGGGCTTTTGCTTCGGGAAACTTGTCGGAGAATAAGCCACCCTTGCTATTTCAGACTGTATAGTATGTTATACTATAGTGTACTATACTGTAATATAGTATACTATATGATACTGTTAATAATATAATAATTAACTTAACTAGGTTACTACATGTTAACTTGAATAATTATTAACTTATACAGTTGACTATGTAATACGGTTAGCTATTTATCACGCAAAGAAGAAAATAATGACTGGTTTATTGAACGAAATTAATGGTAAACAAATAGCTTATTTTATAGAGTGAAATTTCCGCTTTAATCTAATCTAATTGATTTTTGCTATAAAAATTTAACAAAGTTTAAAAATCGTAAGAGAAGTGACCGGATTCGATTTATCGTAACTCTGTTAAAAAAAATCGTATAGCAATGCAATTTAGCTCATTTTAAAGGGTGAAGTCTCTACTTTAACCAACCCTAATCGATTCTTGATATAAAAATTTTCTAAAGTTTAAAAACCATCGATTATAAGAGGAGGGATGGTTCCTACCTTTTCAACGATAATAAAAATGATGTGATTTATCGCTATTCGCTTAAAAAAAATCGTTAAACAATGAAACTTAGCTTATTTTAAAGGCTGAAGTCTCTACTTTAACCTACCCTAATCGATTCTCGCTATAAAAATTCGACGGAGTTTAAATTCCAATTTAAATAGCCCATACCCGCTAATTATTCTCCACAACGACTACCCTCACCAAAGCCAGCCAACAAACCTTGTAACAATCTAACAACCGCTAAATAAATATTAACAAAACACCAACAATAAATCCTAAAATATTCCACAAAGCTTCTCCGAACTACCAATAAAGCTTACAATTCCCTTCCACAAAGTAACGAATAAAAATTAATCAAACCATCCGCTCCACGCTTTCGCATTTACTTTACACCTTGCGAAAGGGTTAAATTGTTACTCAGCTCCAAGTGGATGCAAAAGCCGGGATCTGCGGCCGTGCGGTAGCAAAGGAGGGCACGGGACGCGGTCGAATTAGAGGGCGGGACAAGATAACGCGTGTTTTGCCGGCGCTCCGGTAGGATCTTCTTGAATCATCGAGTTCCCGCGGAGCCTTAAAAGCAGGACGGTAGTTACAAATTGGCCGAAGTTGAGGAGATTCAAAGATCGTCGGGGTCGGATAACAGGGAAAACTCGCGCTGTTATCCGATATAAAAAGCCCGGGGAGCCCGAGCCCGGGGTTCGAGACCCGAGAAAAATAGCGAGTTGGAAATAGGATTTCCCCGATACGGGTCCCGTCCTCACGGTAACCCAATTTGCGCCGTGATAGCTCCTTGACCTTCGATATCCCCCTCCCCCTCGAGCCCCCGATTGGATATCCGTCTCTAGTTCCGCGAACACCGATGACTCCATTGCTTTCATTGTACCGCTAACTTCGTTCCGTCGGAAACGTACTTTATTGCGAGAAACCGAGTTCGCCGTCCCGCCGCCCTTCGCCCTTCGGTCGCCGGGGCGCGGTAATAAATTGGAAGTACGAAGATTGCGTTTCGCCGCCGAATTCGGTTTAGATAAGTAGTTTTTCGTTGCCGCGGGAAAAACATCTCCACGGAAATAATGCCGCGCCGACAAATTGGACCCTTTGTGTCCCTGTTTGCGGCCGCGCTGGGAACCGGCGCGGAATCAAACTCGGCCACGAAACAACCTTCCTTTCTTTCGCCCTGTCCTCTGATTTCTATCGCTACGGCTCGCCGAATCGCCGGATTTTCGTACGCTCGACAACTTCTTCCTCGACTACCACTACTGCCCTTCTTATCTGAGACCCTCCGTGTAGATAGTCTCTTCGCGGTTACAATGACTAAGGGTTGTTCGATCGCGATCGTTTCGTCGCTGCCATTATATTATATTATATATTCCGATTTTTATTAGATATAATCATAAAAGATATAATAATACTAGAATATAATATATAATATAGTAGAATATAACGTAGTGCTTCCTAAACGTATTGGTAAAACAATGGAATTATATTTAGGTTTAATAAATCACTGGGATTACTTTTTCCTTTAGTATTGATTATTCTTTAATGTTTGTTTTTCATATGCCTTATTTTTTATATAGTGATCTAAAATAATGTAAATATTCTGTATAGACTGTAGCATATTGTACTACTAGTTACTGATAACTATTTAATACAAAATAATAATATCATAACACTAAGATTAATAGATCAGAAATATTACCTGCTCAGTTTAAGTAGAGTAAACGAGGAATGGTCAGGCATACCACTTACTAGGTCTCGCTTTCGATTGCTGCGAAGAAATCTTTTTCGATTTTTGCTAAATAATTTCTACTAAATTCTAAATTAACCTAATCTTGACATAACCTTAACTTATATAAAAAAAATTATCCAGAACTATTAACCATTGCAAAAACCACAAAATTCAATTCCACGAAATATAAAATCCTCCAATTTATATAAACTAAAAAACAATGCGAGTCTTATCATATACTTTTGATGTCAATGTTAAAATAGCACCGACTGCAAAGGGTTGATCCTCGACGAAGGATGCGGAACGCGATCGGCGGATCTCGCGAGAAACTTTCACGAGGAAACGATCTCTGGGCGCGGTTGAACGAGATGCGCGTTATTCCGTGCACAAAACTGTGTCACTTTTACCCGAATACAAGTTCCCCGGGAACGGCCCCTCCTCCTCCCTCCCACCTCGGATCCTACTTATACGAAATTTCGAGTTTCTTGGAGTCTGTTGCGTACAGCTGTCACTGCCGCGCGATACGGATACGTGTACGGTGCTCCCCGCAGCAAGTAAAATTAAGGCGCTGTCTATGGCAAAGTTTCCTTACAAACCCGGCCCCCCACCCGGGCCCCCCCGCGTTCCACATTACCCCCGCTGATGAACACTTGCTACATCGCATTTAAATAATTCGGTTACCGGAGCGCTCCGCGGAAACACCGGCTGACAATTATTAAAATTATAAGGGCGTTATTCGATACGAAAGAACGTCGCTGAAATGAAATAGTTGACATAATCTTGTCATGACTCGTACAGATTATTTTACTTATTTATAATTGTTTTTTTAGAAAATTTAGACGTTAGAAGAGTTTTTCTATTTTTTGGAAATTGTAAATTCTAGATTTTTATATTGTTAATTATTAAGCTAAGTAGGTGAAAAAATTCGAGTGGATGATGTTTTAAGTCGTAGAAGTAGTTTATTCTTTTATACATTTTTTATGTGGTCTGAAATTGTTCTTTTGGTTTAATATATTAAATATTGATTTGTTGAAGGGATTTTAAGAAGGGTGTAATTTTTTTTGGTTTTTGTATTTTGAAGATTGGAAGAAACAATTTTTGTTTTCTGTTGGTAGGGAAATGTGTCTGACTAGTGGTTGGGGGTTTCTACTTAGAGTTTACTTTTCTAGGTTTTTCTCAGGTTTTTAGTACGAATATTTGTTTGTTATGTGCTTTAATACTGTCATAAATTATTTCTAAGCTATTGTTATGGTCTCATTTATAATCAAGACAATTTATAATTTTTTATATGAATTAAAAATTGTCCATTCTGGGTACAAAGATCAGAAATTAAATAGAAATATTTTTCTCCTAATATTTGCTTCATACATTTATCTATTTATATATTTACATATTTATCTACCTTACTATTTATCCATTTAACTATTTATTTATTTAACTATTTATCTATTTAACTATTTATCTATCTAACTATTTAACTATTTCTCTATTTATCCATTTATCTATTAATATTCCTTTCACCTCAAATTTTACATAAAAAATCGAACTTCAAAGTCATCCCCCAAATCCTCACCAATCATCGCCTCGATTCCTCAAAAACGCTTTCAGTGCCAAGAACGCGAGCACAACCCAGTAATCATCGCCTCGGTCGAGCTAACAAAATTCGCGGCTCGCCGAGCATCTTTCCGAATTGGCAATCTCCTGAAGGTTCGGTATCGCGGACCCCCATTGTGCACCGGGATCCGGAAACTTCCGGATCCCTCCTCTCGTGCCGGCGGAGGAACTTCGAAATAAAATGAACCCCGGGCTAGACAACACTCGATATAATTCCGCGCGTCCACTTGACCCGCGCAATCTGCGCGGTACAGCTGTCACCGTTTGCCGGGATGAATGGCCGCGCCGCTTGTGTCTGGCCGTGGTGGCCGTCTTATCCCGGCGAATCGAAGCCCCTTTTAATTCCTCCAAGTTCGGGCGAAGTTCCGCGCAGCCGCCTTTGGAGCCGCCCCCTTTCTTGCTCTCTTTTTCTGTCTCGCAGTCTCTCTGTCTTTTCTGCTATTTGCTGTTATTTGTTGTTCTTCGCTGTTATTCGCTGTTATTCGTTGTCCTTCTATATTATTCGCTGCCTTTCTCTGTCTCTGTTTCCTTCTCTCTCTTTCTCTTGCTCCGTCTGTCCTTTGCTATCTTTCTCTGTCATAACAGAAGCGATGGTTCCTACCCCTTCGACGATGTTACAACCCTTCGCATTCGATTTATCAAAACTCTGTTAAAAAAAATCGTATAACAATGCAACTTAGCTTATTTTAAACGCTGAAGTCTCTACTTTAATGCACCCTAATCGATTCTTGATTTAAAAATTTTGCAAAGTTTAAAAATCGTAAGAAATGCGATGATTTCTATTCTCCGGATGATGTTATAAATGATGTGAATTCGATTTATCGCTATTCGCTTAAAAAAAATCGTACAACAATGTAATTTAGCTCATTTTAAAGGCTGAAGTCTCTACTTTAATCTACCCTAATCGATTTTCCCTATAAAAATTCTCTGTTCTTCACTGTTTCTCTCTGTTCTTCGCTGTCATTCGCTGCCTTTCTCTCTCTCTCTCTCTCTCTCTTGCTTCGTCTGTCCTTTGCTACCTTTCTCTGTACTTCGCTGTCTCTCTCTAACCTTCTCTGTCTCTCTCCATCCTCCGCTGTCTCGTACAATCTTCCTCCGTCCGTCTCCGTCTCGCCGCTCGCATTTATTGTCTTCACGCTGTATTGAGGAAGCCTCCGGAAAGTAAGCTGTTTATCGGCAGCTCCCAGGGTCCGTTGTCCTAGGCGGAGCCCCCCCGGTGCCCGCGCGGCAGCCCGCTGCGAGCTTTCCTCGCCTGGGGATTCAAAGAGCAGAGAGAGGTCCGGCAGCCCGATTGCCAGGCGACCCCTGCGCCACGAATCTGCGCCGAGCACCGCCTGATAGCGACACTCTGTCGCGTTAAATTCTCTCGAATTAGCAGCCGGAAGCCTTCCATTCGTGTCCGCCGACGCGTTCCCGTGTATTTCGGCGTGTCAACTGACCGGAAGTCCGCGAATCGGATTTTTACCTTGATATTAGCGAATCACTTGTCGTGCAATCAATAACTTGCCACCTATTTGTTATTATTATTATTATATTGATGTTATTATTATTATATTAATAGACAAATCTTGCTTTAAATAACTATAAAAAGGATCGTTTCCTTAGCTAAACAAATTCGAGAGTTATAATTATTTAAAGCCGACTATATCACAGATCCCTTCTAAACTATTTTTGCGTGAAAGGAGATTTACTAAAATTTATTTCTTAACAAAAGTATTAAAAAAAAAATACCTAATCACCAGTGTCTAAAATGTACTATATTCTACTTATTTTAGTAAAAATTTCTTTAGAATATTTCTAATCGTCTAGAAGTTACAATAATTTATCACTGAACTCTCCAAGCCACTGTGCACGATGCAATCTTCTCTTCCTTCGTTTTAAAATAAAAATTGAAATAAACATAAAACCCAACGGTCTTTAAATAATTAAAAATCCTCCTTTTAACTATCTCAGCCTTAAATTAAATCTCCAAAAGGAACTCCGACAACATCCTAACCTAAAATTTCATTAACCGCGCGCCGGAACCAAGACAGACGTTCTAAACAATTAAGAGAAGATCCGTCGGCGACACGTATGCCCCGTTGACCGGTTGCGCCGCTCGCGATCGCGCGCAGAGGACAGTGTCGCGCTCGGACCGTCACGAATTATTTGGCGTTTCGTTAGCGGTGAACGAAATATGGGTCGGATCGGCGGCCGCGCTCGTCCCACGGTTTTAATACGATATTCGGAGTCGGTCGTCGTAGCCCCGGTGGCGGCGGCGGTGACGGTGGTGGATAGCGGCTGTCGTTCGGGCGGGCGGGGCGTCGGTGGTTGTTGGCCCACTCGATTCGTGCAATCTGGTCCGCGCAGCTGTCACCGTCGGTCCGGCATTCCGCAGCGGAGACCGTAGAGAGGAACCGGAGCCGGGCCGGGGCTCTATCCGGCAAGACAGACCTCCTCCAATTTTACGTTCCCCTTGACTCGAGCCATTCGCAATAAGGACACGGGGCCCACCTTTTTCTTTTCGCCTTTCTCTCTCTCTCTCTCTCTCTTTCTCTCTCTCTTCTTCTTCGCGTGGCCGCACAAAACAGTCGTCGGGGAGATTGCGAATCGCCGTCGCGGTAAAGAGAGCTTGAAACTTTTCCCGCAGAAGTTGTCGATGGCCACGGCGGACCAGCGCGATATAGACTACGCCACAGAGAATCCCTTTTGTGCCGCCGCTATTTTTCCTCTCCCGCTGATGCAAAGAAGATGTAATTTATATCTCTCCGCAACGGCCGACGCCGGAAACACCGAAACAACGGCGACGTCTTTGTACCCCCTCTTTTCTTCTTATATTCTTTTCTTTGTTTGTTTGTTTCACCCACCCCCCCTCTTCCTGGCACTATTTTTGATGACCCTTT
The DNA here is from genome assembly GCF_028453695.1 of Augochlora pura. Taxonomy (NCBI): domain Eukaryota; kingdom Metazoa; phylum Arthropoda; class Insecta; order Hymenoptera; family Halictidae; genus Augochlora; species Augochlora pura. The sequence continues at coordinate 23,792,439 of NC_135775.1, read as the reverse complement.
TTCGGGGGGGGGGGGGGGGGTTCGTTGACGAACCTAGGATTTAGAAGTTTACCTCAATTTAGGAATTGAGAATTTTTGGGGTTATTGTTTTATTTAATTTTTTGAGATTTGTGGAGTTATTGTTGTTTTATTGATGTTATTGGGATTTTATTGATTCGGTTGTTTTTTTTATTGGTGGAATTGGTGGTATTTTGTTGAAGTAGTTATTGGTATTTTGTTGGCGAATTGATGATTTGATTTATTTGGATGAATGAGGCTGTTGGGTTTTGTTGGAACTTAAAAAATAATTGTAGAATAATTTAGTGATAGTTTTTGTGTTTTATAATAACAGAGACAATGCATAATGAATGTAAATTCTGAACTAGTCGACTAGAAAATAATATAAAATAATTTGCTTAAGTAATAGGATAATTCTTGCCTTGACGAGTTTGTCACCACGTCTGACCATACGTTGACCAAATCTACTGAAAATATACTTTTCAAACTATTTTCTCACGTTTTAAGAATTTTCACATCGTTCAAATTTTCTTCTACTAAAAACAAAGAACATACAAACAAGATGTTTAAAAAATTATATATAACTTAAAAAATACTATATAATTTTAAAAAATACAATATAATTTAAAAAATATGTAATTTAAAGAATACTGTACGGTACATAATTTTACAATCTAGTCACCGTTTCAAATTTGTCATCTAGAAACGAGCATTTACAGCTAGGATTCGCGTGATCGTTTCTCGCGAACGAACAAACACACACAATTGAAACATGCACATCCGTCTATGCGTGTGTGTGTGTGTGTGTGTGTTCGACTATCGGCATAAAAATCGAAAAGGCTGTATCGCAGTATGCAGGGCCCCGGGGTCCCCAGCCGCGACATACTTTTCGTTTCGCCAAATTCTGTCAATATTTCCTCGTTGGTTTTTTTCCCCCACCCTTTTACCATATATGGAGATACATATAAATGTATATGGACGTGTATAGACATGTTGTGCAGATATAAAAAAAGATATAGATATGTATAAATATATATAAATGTGTGCATAGACAAATCTTTATTTTAAATATGTATGTTTTTATATATTTATTGAGAGAGGAATAAATATATAAATATATATATTATAGATGGATATAGAGATATATAGCCAAATATAAACATATATGGACATATATAAATATATAGAGATAAATATAGTCATATATAGATACACATAAATCAACACAGCTATACATAGATAAATAAAGTCATACATAGGCATACACAGATAAACATAGCTATATATAAATAAATATAGTCACACATAAATATGAAAAAATAAACAAAGCTACATATTTATAAATATAGTGATATATATAGATATACATTACTAAATTCAGCTGTGTATAGGTACATACAGATGGACAAAGATGCCCAAACAGATACAGAGAGACACGCGAATAGTTTTTTACCGTTTTATTTTACATCGGCCAGCACATGGCACCCGCGCGGGTCATCGATTCCCGTGGCCGGTCTGCGTGGCAAGTCGGCAGATACGTTCATTTTAACGCCGGGGAGAGAGCCGGCTGTAATCTGTGTACCCGTAATAACTTTTGCGTGGTTAGCAGCTGACCATGCATGGAATTCATTATGCTGAAACAAATATGTAAATCTCCATATATCCCTGCCACACCGGTCCTACATATACGGCCGACGGGTACACGCGGGGCACACAACCCCGCCTATCCCCCCTCCCCTCCCCTTCTCTTGAACGAGGATATATTTCGTACGCGGGCGTCCACCACCACCACCACCGCCACCGCCACCCCCCGAAACGGACAGTGACGGTTTAAAAAAAACTTATCTGGCCACGCCAGTTGCGCCGGACATGTTAATAATGTCAAGGGGTTGAAAATCTAGAGCCACTTTATACTACCCTATACCACACCCGCGCAATCCGGGGAAACGGGGCTGTACCACCACCAGCCCCGTGTGCGACTGTACACGGAGGATCGTGTTTACAAACTCGTTACGACCCGCCATCATCTCTCGATGACTCTTCGATGTACAGGGTGTGTACCACGGGACACCAAACCCTTTCAAGACGAACGTCTTCGATCGTCACGGGACCCGGGTAATGACAAGTTTTCGTCCTTTGCTGTAATTATTTCTCGTGGAAGGTGGATTATAATTTTATGGATTATAATTATGGATAATTTTATGGACAATTATGGATAATTTTATGGACAATTATGGATAATAATTTTTGGCGTTTTTTGGCGAAGGAAAAATAATTCTAAGATGGCGACGATGTTGTAATATTTTACTATAATATAATGTGATATGATACGATATATTATAATACAATATTATACGATGCAGTAAAATACAGTGAAATACAAGACAATATTGTATGATGCAGTAAAATACAGTAAATTGTAATACAATATAGTAAAATACAGTACAGTTCAATACGATTGAATAAAATACAGTAAAATATGATACAATAAAATACAATGTAATAAAATACAGTAAAATATAAGGCAATACTATACGACGCAATAAAATACAGTAAACTACGAAGCAATAAATTACAATAAAACACAATGCAATACGGTACTATAAAGTACAGTAAAATACAATACAATACAGTACAGTACGATGCAATAAAATACAGTAAAATACAATACTATACGATGCAATAAAATAAAGTAAAATAAAATACCATACAATATAGTATAACATAACATATAATATTATAACATTGCTCTTAATAAAAAAATAACTATAACATATAACAAAGTATAATATACTTGCGTTCCTGATGTCAAATATCTGCCGCGAAGAAAATCAATTTCGACAAATATTCGTCTCGCTGAATTAACAATTGTGTGTACATACAGCAAGAGATAAATCGAACCGATTTTCAACTTTTTCGTCTGCAAAAAATTGTAAAACGCGTGAAGTTGACGCGAGCTCGGCGTTAAAGAGCGGCAAAAAGAAGTCTCGCCGCAATCGGAATCGCTTCGAGTGCGAGGCCCTCGAGCGCGAATCGTCGGAAATCGGCAAACACTGCGAATTATCGATACCGATTCCCGCGAATTCGAACTTCGAATATATACATATACATACATATACATGCATAGATGCGGATGTGTACAGGCACATAGTTTCAGCCTCCATACGCAGCGCGTGTTTTATCAAGCGCCGGCAAAAATATTCGCCGGGAACTGTATAGCCTCTGCCGTCGACGCGTCCGTGAATTGGTTTCATGAAAAAATAAACGTCGCCGGTAACGTCCACGAATTGTTTACATAAAATTGCTGAATGAGCCTATCTCCGCGGAGAGATACTTCGGGGGGGATCCCCGATGTCTGAAATTTCGAGCGAATTTTTCGAAATTCTCTGAAATTCATTAAAACCATAACTTTCAATTTTAATCAAATTCAACCAACTTCGAGGAAACCTCGACCAATAAAAAGAAAAAAGAGACACTCTCTCGCGGTGCGAGCGCGCTTTCGTCGTCGCCGAGCCAGGAATTGGTTTAAGAAATCCTTCGAGTTTCCCAGACTGCAGCTCATCAGCAAAGGGTTAAACAATGTCGTAGCAATTACCGTGGATTCAGAGAGAGAGAGAGAGAGAGAGGGGGGGGGGAGAGGCGTCTTTGAGGAGCGACCATTAATTCGGCGTACGCCTAACGCATTCTTAAAACGCGGGACGGCGGAGCGGTATCTTTGTTGGCTCGTTTCAATAATCGCGGATTCAGAATACGGTATAGAGGGTCGGAGGAGGATGAGGAGGACTTCTCCGACCATCCGTAGGGATGACGGACGCTCCCCGCTAGCAGCCGGCTCATCAAAATTCATGGAAACAATTTTAATTAAAGATTTCTCCCATTATCCGGCGCGCGCGCGCCCGGTATTTCTGTTTCATTCCGGTTCGCGGGCGACGGCCCCGCGAAGAAAGAACCAAGGGGTGGGGAGGAGTGGAGGCTCCGTTTTGGTACGTCACGATCGTTTGTTGTTCCAGGAATATCCATGCACAAAGGCTACGCGTTCGTGCAATTCACAAATCCCTTTGATGCCCGGAGCGCCTGCCTCGGCGAAGACGGCCGCACCGTTCTCAGCCAAATACTCGGTAAGTAATTTCTCTTCAACGGATACATTAATAACTACGGTGCCCGCGTACCCGCACACGCCTCCTAATTTAAACATTAATTGCTACCCGTGCCGCGACGTCGCCGCTCGCCATCGGCGGAGTCTCTTTTAAGAGCTCGCCGATTAATTATTGGCGGGCGCGTTCGTTCGAACGGCCGCGCGAAATCCGGGACGGCTGTTTGAGGGACGATAGTCGCGACTCTTTGACGCTTTCTTCGTCGTCTTACGCTTGAATGTTTAACGCGGCATTTGTTTATTTATGCGGCGGGACACTGACAACGATCAACTGCGATTTTGGTTCGATTTTGACGAAGTAGTCGATCTTTGGATCACTGCCATTTGGTACTAATAAATCATAGCACGATGCTACTGTGCTTATATTAAAGCTTAAAGATTGTACTATTTTACCATATAGTTTGTTTTTATTAAAGAGTTTGTTTTTATTAAAAAGATTTTTATTGAATAGAGGGATGAAATGACCACCCTTTTCGGGCCACAAAATGATGCAAATTCAAACGTCTGTAAAATCTATGAAAAATTTTTTTCAAGGATGATTTTCACGTAGATTTGAAGATTAGAGTCTCCTTTTTAAAATGACATCCTAAAAGTTGGTCCACGATTTTTTTTCACCGTTTTACGAGCCAAAAATGGAGGACACGTTCGGTGAGCTAAAATCTTGACCGTGTATAATAAAGTCCACAGTACTCCTTCCATTCAAAGCTTCGTAAAACGA